>NW_017670504.1:386133-445771 GCF_001879085.1 Nicotiana attenuata | reverse complement strand
TTAACTACACCCACCCTACCCCCCCCCCCCACCCCACACACACACACACCCACCCAACCACCCAATATTGACTTCACTTGACCATATGTCATTGCTAACTGCTTCATATTTCTCCATGGTCAGGTTAATAATTAGTACTACATGCTCAAAAGTTTAGTACTAAATGTTTAGGGTATTAGGCCATTCTTCACTTTTACATCCGAAACTTTCAGTTTTCTTTTGGTTATTATGTTATCCTTTCATATCTCTATCTGCTGGCCTTCTATTTTTTAAATTAATGTGAACACAAAAAAATAAAAATCATATTCTTCCTCTGCGTTCTCTTTCCTTTTCTCTCAACCGAAACACAAGTTAGAAAGTACTGCAGACGATGTTACTCACTATTCTATTCAGATCATTATGGAGCTTTAACTGTAACATGCAATCACTTGAGTAGACAATCATTATCATGTAGGCTTGGGCATAATTTGGTAATACCGAATTACCATACCGAAACCGAAAATTTTGGTATTTGGTATACGGTATTTTGGTATTGGGTTTAAGTTTTAAAAAAAATTGGTATTAGGTATGGTATTTGGTATTTTAAGATAAAATACCGAAATACCGATACCATACCGAAATATATATTATATTACACAAAACACATATTATAAATTATAACATAAATATAAAAAATCTAAAATTTTACTTTCCTTTATTCTCAAAGTTCATCCATTAACTCTACACAAGTAATAAGACATTTCTAATGATCAAATATTCATTTATGTACGATTTTCTCTATTTGGGTCGATAATTGCTAGTTTTTTTAGTTTTGTATTTTGAGTACGTTAATTAAGAATATTAGAGTGTATGGCTATATGCACTAGTTAGTATTCAAAGCGAATAAACCGCTTTATTCTCAAAGTTCATTAATTAACTCTAAACAAGTAATAAGACATTTCTAATGATCAAATATTCATTTATGTACAATTTTCTCTATTTGGGTCGATAATTGCTAGTTTTGGACAAATTTTTTGTCAACAAACATTTTTAGTTTTGTATTTTGAGTACGTTAATTAAGAATATTAGAGTGTATGGCTATATGCACTAGTTAGTATTCAAACCGAATACACCGAAGTTACCGAACCGAAAGGAGAAAAACCAAACCATACCGAATTTAATTAGGTACGATATTGGTATAGGATTTTAAGAAACCGAATACCGAAAATACCAAACCGAAATGTCTAAATACCGTACCGACCGACGAACACCCCTATTATCATGTATGTGGTTAATAATGCATCCATAATGTGGTTCTGACTGGATCACTTCAGAGGAGCTCTTCTTTATGATGGACCCGTTATATCCAGAGAAGTCATATTTTAGATGAGGGAGTGTTACAAAAATAGTGAGTCAACGTAAGAGCTTGTTTATGTTGATCATCGTATGGTCTACATATCAAGAGATTTATCTCATGATCATGCATGATAATAGAGTTGACTTGAGTCTGGTTTGTGTTTGGAATTATGATCTGCTCTTTATGAATGCACTAACCTTAACACCACATACGTGTCTTTTTATCTGGTAATCTGATTTAGCTTCTATTTCATTGTTGCAGTTGGCGTTGGCAGCTTTGCGTCGAGCTAATGTGGTGCATGACATTCTTGATTTTGAGAGGTCTAAGCTGCTATCTTCGGAAATAATGCAAACTAGTCTCCTTTTCCTCCTACTGACATGATATTTTTTCATGAAGGTATCTGAGAAGCATCCTATCACGTCAACAGTCAACTCAAACAATTTCTGAACTTACAGTTTCTTTAAATACCATTGATTCTTTGGTAAGTGCTTTCTGCTTTAATCCAGGCCTATAATTGCCCTGCTACTTATGGAAAATTTTCTTTTTTTCCTCTCCAAAATTTCCTTCTGTTCTTAATGTAGTCAGCTTACTGCCTGAACTCGTGGTATATTGACAGATTTGTAAACTTGAGGCTCCTCCAACTTCCAAAGATGTAAAGCACATTGACAGGAAACTCAAATCATGTCTTGATCCTGGTTCACACGACAAGTACTTTCTATCAACTTTTCTCAGATTGTCATTTTGTCCTATCTTGACTAACTTAATTTATAATCTTTGCCATTTTTGGATCTCTTTCTCTATGTCTGAGGCATATTATCTACCACCAGACTGAAATAATTGCTGTTTTAAAAATGCAGGAGTAAGAAAAGGAAGCACAGATCCAAGGAAAGCTCAACTGAAGTGCAAGACCTCTCTTGAACATCTTTTAACTCAGTATTATGCCCCAAGAATATGTTGAGTGGAACTATCACTTGTTGGCACTCATTTAATTCCTAATATGAAGCAGAAAAACAAGTTACACTGAGAGGTGGTCAATATCTACCACACGTCATACTAAGAGGGCCTTACAGCTGAAATTGAACTGCAATATCCGAAGTTGCTCAAACTGCAGCTGATATAGTATACATGATGGTTGATGTCAGTTAGTCATGTGTTATATAGAACAGTCAATTTTA
This sequence comes from Nicotiana attenuata, assembly GCF_001879085.1. NCBI lineage: Eukaryota > Viridiplantae > Streptophyta > Magnoliopsida > Solanales > Solanaceae > Nicotiana > Nicotiana attenuata. Next base: position 443,260 of record NW_017670504.1, on the reverse strand, counting down.
TTGATGATCTTAGCATGTGCATCTATGAACTGGAAACAGGTGAATAATCGGTTGTCAACCTCATCTGAAATGGAGCCACCGAGGCTTAGGAAGTCTATTTTTGCGATGTATAGCTCTATTTGTGTCCAAAATTTATTCAGACTAGTCTGCTGAAAATGTATTAACTTGTGGATTAACCCGAAAGTGAATCTTATTGTTTCTGATTACTGGATTGAATACTTCGATACTTCTTTGCCTTTCCTCTATTCTTTTGATGGGAACACGGAATCAGGGCTCTAACTTTGTTACGATCCAAATCCTACCAGGTTGTGATGATACTTAACCCAACCCGTTAGGCGAAACGACCAACACAGGTGTAACCACAATAGAAGATAATCATATAACTAAGAAATTAAAATGCAAAATTTCAATAACTATGGGTATCACAGGTCATGAGCAACTAATAGCTTGTTTGGCCAAGGTTTTTTTTGGGCCAAAAGTGCTTTTTTTAGCCGAAAGCACTTTTGGCCAAAAATTGAGGTGTTTGGCCAAGCTTTTGGAAGAAAGAAAAGGGTTTTTGAGGAGAAGCAGAAGCAGTTTTTGAGAAGCAGAAAAAAGTAGCTTCTCTCCAAAAGTACTTTTGAGAGAAACACTTTTGAGAAAAATATACTTAGAAGCAGTTTTCAAAAGCTTGGCCAAACATTAATTACTACTCAAAAGTACTTTTCAAATTAATTACTCAACACAAACTGCTTCTCACTAAAAACACTTTTTAAAAAAGTACTTTTGAGAAAAACACTTCTCAAAATAAGCTGATCTTAGAAGCTTGGCCAAACAGGCTATAAGAGTAGGAGTACAACACTGATATGAGAAAATATTATTGAATATATGTAAATACAAATACAAGATCCTAGACTAACATGAACAAATGATAGCTAATAATTGGAATTCTGATATGTCCTTAATGCTTGCTCTCAAACTCCAAAATAGCTCAGCTCCAAAATTTGCACACAAGGTGCAGAAGTGCAGTATGAGTACAACCTACCCCATGTACTCAAAAAGTATCAAGACTAACCTCAAGAAAGTAGTGGCGGGCTTTACTCAAAAACTCACTTTATATAATCTGTGCAGTTCATAAGCATATATATAATAACAGAGAAATAACAAATATTAATTCTAAGGTGCATGGTTAAAGACAAGGAGAATAAGCATGTGTCTTTAAATAACAAAGTCAAAAGCTTATACGAATGCACCAAATCCGTATATAAAGGAGATAAGCAACAAGTAGTAAAGACTCAAACTTTACATCAATCCGACACCCGTCAAGTGTCCTAACAACAAGCAATCAAGTCCCATATATGTGTAAAATACATGAATACACATATGTAGATGAAATGCCTGAATGTTCTACATGAGTTTAGAATGTCTAAGCATGATAAATACACAAATTTGGTTCTAAAATCGACACAAATCTATGTATCTAACTCAAATCCATGTGTCCATTGAGCATGTACTACCGACAGAATTCTGCTGTTTGTTGACTCTATAGGGACGAATTCATATCGACACGTAGTACGTAAATCTATACGCCCGAATAAATATCTCAATATAGGAGCGCGAGCCCAAACGCCCAACGAATGTCTCAAAACATGAATGTGAATCTACACGCCCAAACATATGCCTCAACACAGGAACCTGAACCCGAATGCCCAAACAATCTCAGATGAATGATGAGAACTAGATCTATATGCTAGAATGACGCATATAAAGACATAATGTATATCTACACTGTTCTATCAAGTAAGACAAGGACATGAAATCTATAATGTTAAACTAGCATGTGAATGATACGAATAACATTATTCAAGCATGAATAAAATGCTCAAGTAGTCTTACAACAACTAGTCATGACATACTATATTCCATCTGTTATAGTAAGCATAAGAGAGATGCATATAACATGATACTAGCATGTGAAGATGCATATCGAATCATAACACAAGCCTAACGTCTATCGAAAATATGGCACAACCTTAATATCTGCATTGTCACGACCCCAACTCCCACCAAAGCTGTGACGACGCCTAACAGCTAACACTGCTTGCTAGGCAAGCCAACATCAAATATACAGAAATAGACTCTAATAATAATAAGAAATAGCCTCGAAAGTGGAATACGATAGATAACTGAAGCACAATATAGTGATACAACAGCAATATCATCCTAGAACCTGATGTTAACAAGTACATGGGCTCTATAGAATAATAAGTACAACTATCTGAATAACGATACAATACTGTCTGAAGTACATAAATAGTAATGAAAAAATTAAGAAAAAGACTCCAGGGCGTGCAGGCGGAAATAACATAGCTACCTTGAACTCTAAACGACACTAGTGCAACTCTTTATCAATCAACTCTATCAGTAGCACATGGATCTGCATATAAAGTGCAGAGTGTAGTTTGACTACAACCTACCCCATGTACTAAGTAAGTAACAAGCCTAACCTCGGATTGAAGATCGTGACGAGATTGGCAAAGTCCGCTACTCACTTTCAACAGTCAACAATGACAGAAACAACATAATGACAATAATAATAACAACAACAACAACAACAACAATAACATTAACAACAACATGAATAATAATAATAATAATAATAATAATAATAATAATAATAATAATAATAATAATAATAATAAAGGGGAAGCAGCTCAAGAATAATAAGTTCAAATTATTCACATTAACAGGAAATAGGGATGCTTTCCAATAAAATCAGTTAGGTCATCAATTTCTAGATATAAGATTTTAATTAGCATGAGGAAGATAAATCTCTATGCCTGCATGATAAGTAACAATGCCAAAATCAACGAATTCATAGTGAAATCATCAGATAAGCACACTGTACGGGTGCCTGGCATGAAGCCCCTCACTCAGTATATACCAAGTTCCTGCACTCACAAGGCCCAAAGACCATGAGCTATTACCTGACTTCAGAGGGGGCGGATCCTAGCCCAAGCGCTAATCTGGTCAAAAGTCAACGATCATCATAACTTAGCCCAAATGGCCTGGTGCACGCGTCACCTCAATATCAATACCACTCAGCCCAATAGGGGGCTTGGCATATGCGTCACCTCAATTTCAAATTTATCATAGCTCTATGGCCCTATTTCAGTTACTAATCCGCTCATATGCCAATATCTCATAGTATCATAAATCAATATACCACAAAATTTATTATAACGTGCCACAAATCAATTCAAACCCGTAGTACTCAAGTAAGGAAGCCAACAACACGTGAGATAACTGGTAGGAAGTACAGAAAAATGATGAAATAACACGCAGATATAATATCATGACTGAAAAGTTTGACTACAATCAAGGCTAACAGCCCAGCACAATAAAATAGCCCTATCGTGTCTCAAACGGATAAGAACATAACCTAGACATGATTTATAGCATGAATGATAGTTTAAGTAGTCATACAAGTAATGAAAACATGGTAACAGAAAGGCATGTTAGCAAAACAAGGCTTGTAATAGCCGAAAGTCTGCCCTGATCATGAATAACCATAGTGTACGCAAATACGCTCGTCACCACGTATGTGCATCAACCCCAACGCATAATAAGCATCGAAATATACGAGGAAAATACCCCCAAGCCAAGCCTAGGCAAGATACCACCTCAAAGTGCAAGAATTAATACTCTAAAAAGCCCTTGCCTCTTGAATCGGCCTCCGAATGGGTCAAATCTAGCAAAAAATAACTCAATAATGTCAAACAATACTATAAGAATCGATTCCAAGTAATAAAGCTCCAATCTTTATCAAATAGCAAAAAGTCAATCGGAGTCCGCCTCCCAAAACCTGACAAAAGTCACATATCCCGATTAGCCACTCAAATACGAGTCCAAATATACAAGTTTCATCCAAATTCGACTCCAAATCGAGGTCCAAATCTTCATTTTTCACTCTCCAAAACCATAGTCAAAATCCCCAAATTTCTCCTTCAAACCCCATAATCTATGTGTAATAATCTATAGGTAATCAAGATATAATGTTAAAATTAAGTAGAAATCACTTACCCTCTTGCTTTGTGCGAAAATCCCCGTAAAAGATCGCCCCTCTCCAAGTCTAGGGCCCAAAATATAAAATAATAGGTCTAAGTCGTGAAATATAGTCTTTAAAAATCTGCACAGTGTACCCTTCGTGAACGCGGCCCAAGCCTCGTGTTCGTGAAGCACAATCTACCCCTGGACCACAAATGCTCTTCGCGAATGCGGTCTGCCACCCGCGAACACGATGCACAAGATCCTCAGGCCTACACACGTGTGGTCAACCCATCGTGCACATAAAGGCATACCCCCACCCGGCTCCCAGCCAGGCTCTCCACTACGCGAACGCGAGCCTTTCCCCCGCAAAAGCGAAGACCAACAGATCCAACTCTTCGCGAATGAGATGCCCTATTGCCGAACGCGAAAGAAAAAAACTCAGCTACCCGAAAAGACTCTTCGCAATCACGAGACCTACTCTGCGATCGCGAACCACAACAGCCACCAGTAAATCTTTAGCAGCTCAACCAAGCTCGAAATGATCCGATATCCATTCGAGATACTCTCGAGCCCACGGGACCCTTTCCAACCACACCAACCAGTACCAAAATATAATATGGACCTATTCGTGATCTCAAATCACACATAGTAACATCGAAACTATAAATCACACCTCGATTCAAGCTTAATAAACTAATCAACTTTCAACTTTCAAAACTCATGCCGAACCACGTCTAACCAACTCGGAATAACCCTAAATTTTGCATACAAATTCCAAATGATATAACACCAACTTCCAGAACAATAATCCGAACCCAATAGCATCAAAGCAACTCCCCGTCAAACCTATGAACCTTCCAAACATTCAAATTTCTAACTTTCACCAAATAAAGCCAAATCAATATAGAAAACTCCAACTCCAAATCCGTACATACACTTATGTTTAAAATCACCATACAAAACTATTGGAACTATCAATATACCATCCGGAGGTCGTTTACCGAAAAGTCAAACTTCGGTCAACTCCTTATAACTTAAGCTTCCAACATTAGAACTAAGTTTTCCAATTCTCTCCAAAACATCTCCGAAACCAAACCAACCACCCCCACAAGTTTCAAAATAACAAAGAATCATACAGGAAGCATAAAATATGAGAACGAGGCTTCAATATACAAAACGACCAGCCGAGTTGTTACATTCTCCCTCTCTTAAACAGACGTTCATCCTCGAACAAGTTTAGAATTATACCGGGTATATAAAAAAGATAAGGATATCTACTTCGCATATCATGCTCGGTCTATTAAGCACCTCCTCGACTGGTTGACCCCTCCACTAAACCTTCACTAATGCAATATTCTTCGACCTCAGCTTCCGAACCTGCCTATCCATAATGGCCACCGGCTCCTCCTCATAAGCCAGATCCTCATCTAACTGCACTGAACTAAAATCCAACACGTGCGACAGATCCTCATAGTAATTTCGAAGTATGGAAACATGAAATACCAGATGACCTCCCGATAAGCTGGGTGGCAAAGAAAGTCTGTAGGCCACCTCACCAACACTCTCCAACACCTCGAAAAGACCAATATACTGAGGGGTCAACTTGCCCTTCTTCCCAAATCTCATCACACCCTCCATGGGTGAAACTTTGAGTAGAACCTTCTCACCCCCATGAAAGCTACATCTCGAACCTTCTTATCAACATAACTCTTCTGCCTGGATTGCACGTACAAAGTCGCTCCTGAATGAATTTCACCTTTCCAAAGCATCACAAACCAAATCCGGGCCTAATACTTTAGCCTCACCCAGATCAAACCAACTAATAGGAGAACGACATCTCCTGCCATATAAGCCCTCATACAGAGACATCTAGATGCCCGACTGATAGCTGTTGTTGTATGCAAACTCTGCTAATGAAAGAAACTGATCCTATTGGCCTCCGAAATCTATGACACATGCTCTCAACTTATCCTCCAAGATTTGAATGGTCCGCTCAGACTGCCCGTCCATCTAAGGGTGAAATGTGGTGCTGAACTCAACCTGTGTGCCCAATTCACGCTGAACCGCTCTCCTGGAATGCAAAATAAATTGAGTGCCTCGATCCGAGATAATAGACACATGAACACCATGCAAGCTGACAATCTTCCTGATGTAGATCTTAGACAACCGCTCTGAAGTGTAGGAAGTCATGACTGGAATAAAATGTGAAGACTTGGTCAGTCTGTCCAGAATGACCCAAATAACATCAAATGTCCTCAATGTCCGTGGAGAACCTACCACAAAGTCCATAGTCATGTAATCCCACTTCCACTTCGGTATCTTAATCTTCTGAAGCAACCCACCAGGTCTCTGATGCTGATACTTGACCTACTAACAATTCAAACATCGAGCAACATATCCAAAAATGTCTTTCTTCATCCTCTTTCACCAATAATGCTGCTTTAAATCACTGTACATCTTCGCCACACTCGGGTGAATAGAATACCGCAAACTATGAGCCTCGTCAAGAATCAACTCTCTCAACCCATCCATATTAGGAACACAAATTTGGCTCTGAAGTCGCAATGCACCATCATCACCAATAGACACTTCCTTAACACCACCTCGTTGTACCGCGTCCTTGGGGACTAGAAAGTGGGGATCATTATACTAACGAGCCTTGATGCGCTCAACAAAGATGACTTCGATACCACACAAGCAAGAACCCTGCTAGGATCCGATATATCCAATCTCACGAACCTGTTGGCCAAAGCCTGGACATCCATAGCTAAAGGCCTCTCCCCAGCTAGAATAAATGCTAAACTCCCCATACTCTCTGCCTTTCTACTCAAGTCGTCTGCTACCTCATTGGTCTTCCTCGGATGATAAAGAATGGCGATATCATAGTCCTTTAATAGTTCCAACCACCTCCGCTGCCTTAAGTTCAAAACCTTTTGCTTGAATAGATGTTGAAGACTCCGATGATCCGTATACACCTCACCAGACATCCCATATATATAACGCCTCCAAATCTTGAGTGCGTGTACAATAGCTGCTAACTCCAAATCATGCACTGGATAGTTCTTCTCATAGGGCTTCAACTAGCACGATGCGTAGGGAATCAACCTACCATTCTGCATCAACACACACCCAATGCCAACCCGTAAAGCATCATAATATAGAGTATATAATCCCAATCCTGAAGGCAAAACCAACACTAGAGCCGTAGTCAAAGCTTTCTTGAGCTTTTGAAAGCTCTCCTCACACTCATCCGACCACCTGAATGGAGCGCCCTTCTAAGTCAACATAGTCAATGGGGAGGCAATATATGAAAAATCCCTCTACGAAGCGACGATAGTAACCTGCCAAACCCAAGAAGCTCCTAATCTTTGTAGCGATAGAAGGTCTGGTCCTACTCTGTACTGCCACAATCTTCTTCGGGTCGACCTTGATCCCATAACCTGATACCACATGACCAAAGAATTCCACCGAGTCTAACCAAAACTCGCACTTGGAAAACTTGCATATAGCTTCTTCTACCTCAAAATCTAAAGCACGGTCCTCAAATGTTGCTCATGCTCCTCCTTACTACGGGAATACACCATTGAACATAATGACAAACGAATCCAAGTACGGCTAGAACATACTGTTCATCAAGTGCATGAAAGCTGTTGGGGCATTAGTAAACCCAGACAACACCACCCAAAAACTCACAATGCCCATAACGAGTCCGGTAAGCAGTCTTAGGGATGTTCGGAGCCCTAATATTCAACTAGTGATATCCCGATCTCAAGTCAATCTTTGAGAACACCTTAGCACCCTGAAGCTGATCAAATAGGTCATCAATATGCAGTAATGGATACATGTTCTTGATGGTCACCTTGTATAGCTGCCGATAGTCAATACACATTCGCATAGACCGATCCTTCTTCTTAACAAATAACATCGGCGCACCCCAAGGTGAAACACTAGGCCTAATGAACCCCTTATCCAACAAGTCTTGCAACTGTTCCTTCAATTACTTCAACTCCACTAAAGCCATATGATAAGGAGGAATATAGATAGGTTGTGTGCTTGGTGCCAAATCAATGCCGAAATCAATATCCCTATTGGGTGGCATGCCCGATAGATTTGCTGGAAACACATCTGGAAACTCCCTCACTATTGGAACTGACTTAACAGTAAAAGTATCGGCACTAACATCTCTAACAAAGGCTAAATATGCTAAACATCCCTTCTTAACCATACAATCAGCCTTCAAAAATGAGATAACTCTACTAGGAGTGCAAGAAAGACAACCCTTTCACTCCAACCTTGGCAACCCTGACATCACCAACGTCACGGTCTTAGCATGACAATCCAAAATAGCATGGTATAGGGATAACCAATACATACCTAAGATCATATCAAATCTACCTTTTCTAATAATAGAAAGTGCACCCTCATCTCGATGAACTCAATCCACCATAATAGAATCACCAACAGGTGTAGACACATGCATAGGAGCATCAAGAGAACCACGAGGCATATCCAGACAAGAAGCATAGTATGATGACATATATGAATAAGTGGAACTAGGATCAAAGAATAGTGAAGCATCCTTGTAGCAGATAGAAACAATTCCTGTAACCACTGCATCAAAAGCAACAACCTCGGTCCTCCATGGGAAAGCGTAGCATCTGGCCTAACCTCCACTAAACTAAGCTCCTTCTCCAGGATGACCATGTCCTGGATGACCTCCACCCCGAGTTGGCTGAGCAGGTGGCGTAGTAATCAATTTGGGAACCGTAGATTGACCTCCCTACTGCACTAGACCTCTGCGAAAACGGGAGCAATACTTCCTGACATGCCCCAACTCTTTACACTCGGAGCAACCTCTGACTAGGAATGATTGCAGGGTCCGAATCAGATCCCATGAACTAAAATAACCACTAGAAGAATCGAGTATTGATGAACCCTAAACAGATGGAGCGCAATGAGAACTCTGTGCTGGAAGTGCACTGAATGAAGACTGCACAAAAGCTCCTCGACTGGGTGGCGGTGGATGATAAGCTGGCTTGCTAGACTGATCTCCCCCAAACCGACCTCGGCCTCTAGATGAGGCACCACTAAAACTCCATGAACATCGAGACCTCTTGTCCCTACCCTGCATCATCTCTCCGTTCTCAATGTGAATGCGCTCAATACAATGTGCTATCTTCATAACCTAGTGAAATGGAGTCCCAGTCTCCACCTCTCTAGCCATAGCAATGCGAATACCATAGTGAAGACCATCAAGGAATCTCCTCACCCTCTTATCCTCTGTGGGTACCAAAATAATGGCATGACAAGACAACTCCGTAAACCTCATATCATACTCAGTAACTAACATAGGACCCTACTAAAGGTACTCAAACTGCCTCCTCAGCTCCTCTCTCTTAGTGCGGGGTATTAAATGTTCCAAAAAGACCTTGGAGAACTGAGCCCAGGTAAAAGGAGGTGATGCTGCTGGTTGACCCATCTCGTAAACCCGCTATCACCTCTTTGCTAGAACCTGCATCTGGAAGACGGTGAAATCAACTCCATTAGACTCTACTAGTCCCAAATTGCACATAATCTCATGGCGATGATCAAAGAATCCCTGGACACCTCTAAAGATGTACCACTAAAGTCAGGAGGATGCAACTTGGTAAACTTATCCAGCCTCTTCAGCTCATCAGCTGACATCGCGGGCCCATCCTTAAGCTGTGCGACAATAGTAGGCTGAACTCCCCTAACTGTTAAAACTGCAAGAGTCTGAAAACCATGTCTCACTTGATTTAGGCTACGGGTAGCTGGAGTCTACCTTTAGCCCCCTGCCTGGGAAGTAGCTGGAATAATAGGAAATGCCTCGGCCTGAGCCAAACTCTCAAATAGGCCACCCATACTGACCAAAGCATTCTGAACAACTGGTGATACAAGTAGTCCTTGGGGAACCTGAGCTGGTACCTCCGGCTCATCATCATAGTCATGTACCTGATCCTCAACAGGAGTATTGGTGGCTCCACAACAGTCGTTGGAGCAGAGGCTACAACTTCTATGCACGCTCCGCCCTTACCTTTACCTCTACCCTAGCCTCTCACGGCCCTGGCCTGGGGTACCAGAGCCTGATCAACTGCACTCGATGATCGTGTCATTACCACTTGTGAGAGAATAGAAGCGCAAAGATTCAGACTCAAGGATAATCAAATCTGCACGATAAAAAATAGGAGAAGTGAAGTTTTCCTAACAGACCTGTAGCGTCTCAAAGATAGGTATAGACATATTCGTACCAATCCGCAAGACTCTACTAGACTTGCTCATGACTCGTGAGACCTTATCTAGTGCTCGATACAAACTTGTCACGACCCAAATCCTACCAAAGCCATGAAGCCACCTAACACTGCTTGCTAGGCAAGCCAACATCAAATATATAGAAATAAACTCTAACAATAATAAGTAATAGATTCAAAAGATAAATAATATAGATAACTGAAGCAATATTGCGATACAATTGCAATACCATCCTAGAACCTGGTGTCAACGAATAAGTGAGCTCTATAGAATAATAAGTCCAACTGTCCAAACAATGATAGAATATTATCTAAAGTACATAAACAGTAATGACAAAAGTAAGGAAAAGACTCCAAGGCTTGCGGGCGAGAACAACAGAGCTACCTTGCAATCTCCAAACTGTATCGGTGCAACTGTTTATCAATCAGCTATCTCAGTAACACCTGGATTGTATAAAGTGTAGAGTGTGGTATGAGTATAACGGACCCCATGTACTCAGTAAGTAGCAAGCTTAACCTCAGATTGAAGATAGTGACGAGATTGGCAAAGTCCGTTACTCACTTTCAACAGTCAATAATGATAGAAACAACATAGTAATATTAATAAAGGGAAAGCAGATCAAGAATAACAAGTTCAACTTATTCACATTAACATGAAATAGGCATGCTTTCCAATCAAATCAGTTAGGTCATCAATTTCAAAATATAGAATTTCAATAAGTATTAGGAAGATACATCTCTATGCCTGCATGATAAGTAACAATGCCAAAATCAACGAGTTCATGGTGAAATCATTAGATAATCACACTCTCAGCACTATACGGGTGCCTGCATAAAGCCCCTCACTCAGCATATAACAAGTGTTTGCACTCACAAGGAACAAAGACCATGGGTTATCACATGACTCAGGAGGGGTAGATCCTACCCCAAACGCTGATATCAAGAGTCAACAATCATGATAACTCAACCCAAATGGCCTAGTGCACACGTCACCTTAATATCAATACCAGTCAGCCCAATAGCGAGTTTGCCGTAGGCATCACCTCAATATCAATATTATCACGGCTCTATGGCCCCAATGTAGTCATTAATCTGCTCAATTCACAATATGCTAATATCTCACAGTATCAGAAATTAATATGCCACACAATTTGTACCAACTTGCCACAAATCCACTCAAACCCGTAGTACTCAATTAAGGAAACCAACAACAAGTAAGATAATTGGTAAGAAGTATATAGAAATGTTGGAATAACTCAACACAACAAAATAGCCCTATCATGTCTCAAACGGACGAGAACATAGCCTAGACATAATTTATAGCAAGAATGATAGTTTTAGTCATACAAGTAAAGAAAACATGGTAACATAAAGGCATGTTAGCAAAATAAGGCATGTAATAGCCGAAAGTCTACCCTGATCATGAATAACCACGGTGTACGGAAATGCTCTCATCACCGCATATGTGCATCATCCCCAACACATAATAAGCATCGAAATCTACGAGGAAAATACCCTCAAGCCAAGCCTAGGCAAGATACTTACCTCAAAGTGCAAGAATTAATACTCCAAAAAGTCCTTGCCTCTCGAATCGGTTTCTGAACGGGTCAAATCTAGCCTAAAATAACTCAATAACGTCAAACAATGCTATAGGAATCGATTCTAAGTAATACAGCTGCAATCTTTATCAAATGGCAAAAATTCAACCCAAAAAGTCAACCCGGACCCACTTCCTAGAACCCGACAAAAGTCATAAATCTCGACTATGCATTTGAATACCAGTCTATACAAGTTTCATCCAAATCGAACTCCGAATCGGGGTCCAAATCTCTATTTTTCACTCTCCAAAACCATACATCCCAAATTTCTCCTTCAAACCCCATAATATATGTGTAATAATCCAAGGTTAATCAAGATATAATATTAAAATCATGTAGAAATCACTTATCCTCTTGCCTTGTGAGAAAATCCTCTCAAAATATTGCCCCTCTCCAAGTCTAGGGCTCAAAATATGAAATAATGTCTAAGTCCGTGATGGTTAGCTATAATCTCATGTTTTAGTCGCTTATTACATTCCAATTTACTGCACTTTAATTGAGTTTGAGCTTTAATTACTAGTGTTTTTCACTAATTGTGTGTTTTATGCCTTGTAGGAGTGATCCCCAGCTATATAGATGTTATGGAATGAATTCAAGCTATTATGGAACTTTGAAGTCAAGGTAAAATCCCAAGGATTAAGTTGAGATCATGTTCAGGGATCAACGGATGATAGTGAACTTTAAGAATGAAAGAAGAATCGAGCGGGCATACTGCGCATTGTCCAGTAAAATGCAGATAACCTTTTGCTCAAAAATCCGTTTGGGCTCAACAATATATCATTGGAAATATATTTAAAAGGGCTACAATATTCATGTTTTACATTTTCCGAAATTCACAACTACCGCGACACGTGGGGTGGCGCATGGGGCAAAACACACTGTAAAATATGCTCGCTAGTCGAATATAGTAAATTATAATATCGTATCCACATGGATTGGAGTTAAATAGTATTATCATAGTTTATAGCTTAATTGCTATCCAAGATGATCAATAATTGAGATTATGTAATTTAAACTAAAATTAACTAAACATCTAAGCTATTGACTAATGACAAACAACGCAAGTAGAAGGCAAAGGAAGATACCAATTTGAGGAAAATAGGATTGATAGGATAGGTGCAAGATAAATGTTTGGGATTTAACTTCTAGATAATTCACTTCTAATGTTCAAGTGAGTCTCTCGAATTCATTTGGTTATTTTAGTTCACACGTTTAGAAGAAATTCCTCACTCGATTAAGTCTCAACCTCACAAAATGAATTAATTTAAGATCAATGAAGATATGCACGAATTCGTAGTGGATTGGTCTTTAGGAGAACCTCTCTCAATTATCCTCCTAACTAAGTTTAATCAATAATTCAACTAGCCTCTTCCGATTACTAAAGAGAATTAATGACTTCAACCAACAAAACATGATGCAAGAATATCACAAGTTATGCTTCTCTCGATATCATTAACGAGTGAATATAGATGCAACAGTTAAAACATCCAAAATGATTTCAATACATAAACTAGAATTAATATCCACAAACAAGTATCAAGACACCAAATCCATCAAACCCTAAAGAGAACTACTCCATAGATATGGAGCAATTGATATGAACTGTTGGTGGCTATTGGTGTTGGACTCCGACCTATGTTATAGCTCGTCACTACTTTCAACCTAAGGTTAAGTTTGTTACTTATTGAGTACATAGGGTCGGTTGTACCCATACTACACTTCTGCACCTTGCATGCAGATGTTGGATGCTGATGTTTCTGTGATCGACGGGAGCTGGAGTTGAAGGCGTACCTGCGTTCCAGTTATGGCTGCCTCTTGTTCATGGTAGCCTTAGATTCATAAAAAATCTATTTATGAACATTTAGAATAGATGATGTATTTATTTCATACCAGCTTTGTAAATTTCTAATCTTAAAAGCTCATGATTTGTACTACCAGTCCTTGTGGAATGTATCAGATTAAGATATTTTCTTTTATTCAACAATCTTATTAATTTCATTGGAATTGGATAGTTGTTAATAGGCTTACCTAGCGGGTTGAGTTAGGTGCCATCACGACTAGCTGGATTTTTGGTCGTGACAAGGAACCTCTGAAATCAAATTCGAATATACGTACAAGTCTAAAATCATCATACGAACCTATCGGAATAATTAGAACCCGATTCCAAGTCTATTTACCCAAAAGTCAAACCTTGGCCAACTGTTCCAACTTAAAGCTTCTAAAACGAGAATCATTCTTTCAAATCAATACCGAACTGCTTGATAACTGAAACTAATCATACATTCAAGTAATAATAGATAATATGAAGCTAGTCAAAGTCTCTTCTCATAAGCTATTGACGATACTCACCCCTCTGAAAGTGTTCCAGCAGCCAAACTTGTAGCAATAGATTACAACCCTCAAAGTGTTCGAACCCATGCTTGAACCGATCCAGAGCACGGTACATCTCAGCTAAGATCATTGGGAAAATAGTATAAGTCCGTCCTTCGATGCCATCCATTAAGGTCCTAGTGACCATGGATAAGCGAGTATGAATCCTTCCTCCTTGCACCGGAAAGATCAACAACCCCAAGAAGAAGACAATGAAAACATAAACCCGACGATACACCTATCCCAAAAAGGTAATGGCTAGTTCATCATGATGAAGACAATATGATTTGCTATGCCTCTATCGCTCGTAGAGAAATTCAAAAAGGATGTATGATTTCTTTAGACATAGCTATTTATCATTCTTCTTAAAACCCAACATCTTCAGAAAATCATGCGGAGTGCGATTTTCTGGCACTAGTAGTCTCGGACTATCCCATGGTATCTTGGCGAAACCCCTATTTCTTAATTTCGCCATAAAAACTTGACACATGTAATTAACAAAAAAATACATTTAAAGAAGGAAAAATACATTTTTCCTAAACCAGCGCCACACCCCCCTTCATCTTCTTCCGCTCATCCCCTTTTCCCAAATCTAGCTGACCGTCCCAAAATATTGCATTCATCTAGAAGATTAGAGATTAGACAATAACCAATAAATTGGTAATTAACAATCAATTCCACTAATAATTTGTCAAATTGGGATGATGTAAATGTCTCAAAATCAATTTAAGAAGCAACCAACAAGTGAGTTTCTTCCAAATAATTAGTCATGGGATTCCTCTGAAGTTCTTGAGGATTTGAAGGAAGCTAGCCACATGTTCTTTGAGTTAGAAGAAAAATCAAATATTATAAAGAGAATGATGGAGCTGATGAATTGTGCTCATGTTTTGGAACGAGTTCTTTGCCTAATGACTTAAAGTTGACAAATTCTTTCCGATTGAAAGAAAAGGTCACCAACAATATGTAACGACCCAGCCGGTCGTTCTGCGAATTAGCGTCCCGTTCGGCGGCTTAAAGTCTCGAGAAGCTTCGTATTATGTGTTATGACTTGCGTGCGTAGCCGCGTTCAGTTTTCGGATGATTCGGGGTCAATTTGGAAGAAGGATTCTTGTTTTAGAAGCATAAGCGGTAAGATTTGACCGGAGTTTTGACTTTGAGAAAACGACTCCAAAATGGCATTTTGATGTTTCCAACAACTTTGTATGGTGATTTGGGACTTAGGCGTGCATCCTGATTTAAATTTGGAGGTCCGTATGTTAATTTAAAGTATTTCGGCAAAAATTGGAAAGTTGAACTTTGGAAAGTGGAGAAGTTTGACCGAGAGTTAACTTTGGTCATATTAGGGTCGGAATGCTATTTTGAGAGTTGGAATAGCTCCGTTATGTCATTTCTGACTTGCACGCAAAATTTGACGTCATTCCGAGTTGATTTGATAGGTTTCGGCGCGAGTTTTGAAAGTCGGAAGATTTCAAATTTCATAAGTTCAATTCATGGTGTGATTCGTAGTTCTGATGTTGTTTGATGTGATTTGAGACCTTGAGAGGGTCTGTATTAGGGTATGACACTTGTTGGTACGCTTGGACAGGGTCCCGGGGGCCCCGAGTGTGATTCAGACAAGTTTCGGATGATTTTTCATGCTTGTGATCAGGTCTGGTTCTGGTGCTTCGCACCTGCGACATCTTGGAGCGCAGGTGCGGCTCCTCTTCTGCGTGATCCTGGTCGCTTCTGCGGTCAAAGTGGCCTGGGAGTTCTCTCGCTTCTGCGGAGGTTGGCATGCAGGTGTGAAGTCCGCTTTTACAGTCCAGCGATCGCACCTACGAAGTAGTTCGCTTCTATGCTTCTTTTGGCGCTTCTGTGATGTCGCCGGTGTGGCTATATTGTACGAAGATGTGGAACCTGACTTTGTAATCTGAGTTCGCAGATGCAAACTTTTACTCGCAAATATGAGAGCGCCGATGCGCTTCCTTGTCCGCAAATGCGGATGTCCTGGGCAGAATCATATAAGTCGATGGTTTGGCCATTTTCTTCATATTTTGAGTTCTACACTTCGGTTTTGGGACATTTTTCGTGGGTTTTTCAAGAAAATCATTGGGGTAAGTATTCTTCGCCCGAAATTAAATATATTCCATGATTCCATCTTTATTTTTATCTTATAATTAGTGTTTTGAGTTGAGGAAAATTGGAATTTTTGAAGAAAACTTTCAACATGTAAAATAATGATTTGAGGGATGAATTGGTATTGGAAATTGATAATTTTAGTATGGTTGAACTCGTATCGGAATGGGTGTTTGGGTTTTGTGAATTTTGTCGGGTTTCGATGTTACACCCCATATTTTCGTACGTAAGAGTACGTCGTAAGTCAAGTGATGTAAGCTCAGAAATAAAATCATCTTTGAAAAGTTTACAAAGTTAGTTAATCATGTTAACGTGGAGGTTACAAATATTTAAGATCATGAATACCAAGTACCGAGAGGATTTGAAGGCTTAGAAGCTAAACGAATTGAAGAAAATATGTGTCGTCGAAAGTCGACAAGTTGGAATGTTATAACATGTACTTTTGGGGTGAGACTAGGGTGATTGACATTATAAGGAGATTATGTTATGAGATATTTTAGTCGTATGATAGTCGTGTGTTATGTTTTGAAGTCAAGCAAATTGTATAACAAAAGTTGGAAAGGGTCATCACAAGTTTCATTCATAAATATGCTGAAAATTAGGTCATATGTAGCTAAGTCTTTCTCCCAATATACTTGGAATTACGGGATGATCTACCTATCAAATTGAAGATCAATGAGTCTAGTTTCCAATGGAGTAAACCGTTTATTGATACAATATTGGAGTAGAGAGATATTCACGTTTTCGCCATACTGCACAGACTGGTAGGTGACAAGTAGGTGCATCACCTACTTGCCAAAGGAGAGGCCTCAATTAAAAGCTCCAATATCGGCCAAGAGGGCAATTTTAAGGGCTTATCAAATCATTTATTTCAGCCATCTATTATACCAAGAAAACCATATTGAACCCTGCAACTCCTCCCCAAAAATTCCACACAAACCCTAGGTTATATCAGGTGTTATGATGTGATTCTAGTGCCGAAAAGCCCGAACAACTTGCTAGTTTCCCTTTCTCCTTCTTGTAGCTGCGTTGAGGGACTGATTTTGGATGAAGAAGGGCTAGGTTTCATGGTTTCTACTCAGTCAGGTAAATTTATTCTTCCCCTTCCATTATCTATGCTTGTACGAGTTGTAACTGATCGTAAAGACTAGACCTAGCGAGTTTCGAAAGAGTGGTATGTTGTTTGTTGTTGCGTGACTGTTGTCTTGTTGGAAACTTATTTTTAAGTTGAATTCATGGCTGGTTTATTGTATAATAGGCTTAATTATGTACTTTTGGTTTTGTTTCTCAATTCGAAAGAAAACACAAGTAGAAACGTGTGTTAGTAAACTGAAAAATCAATTTTGAGTTGCTGAACTTGTGGGACTGTTTTGTGGGCTGTTTCCTGTTGTTGTTGGGTTGTCTCTTTTGCTACTGTTTTTATGTATTTTTGGAGGATAAAGTTTATGGAGAAACACCACATAATGTCAGGGTGGTTGGCTGGTCGTTCGTCATTACATTTTCGGGTTGTTTGACACTACTAGGGTTGTCGTTTTTGTATGAACTAATTGGGGTTTGTGTGCTGTTTTGTGGCATTTTTTGATGGATATAAGGTTGGAAAATGATGTATACATGTTGTTATTGTTGTTGTTGGTGCTATGTCGAATTGGGAGGAAGTAAAGATTATAGGGGAGACGCTGCCCGTTTTGTTTTAAAATAAGCTTGTCGTCCGTTGTGCGATAGTTGTACTTTCCATAACTTGATCATAGTATTGTTATTGTTGTTGTATATTAAGGTGCAACGAAACGAGTTTAACATGGTTATTGGACAAATTGTGCTAAGGTATGTTAAGGCTAAACCTTTCCTTCATTTTGGCATGAACCCGTAACTACATGTGTTTAATAACAAGACATAAAGAGAAGTTCATATTCCCGAATTTATGTACATTCTCCTAGTCTCATAAGTTACATCATTATCCCTTATCGGGACTTCATATTCAGTTTAGTATTGTCGTATTTCAACCAAGAGATCAGAGAGTCTATATATATATATATATACATTATTACAGTATTTTTACTACCATTGAGCTATAATCGATGGGCAGGCCCCTATTGGGAAACCTCTAATCAGATGGTAAGTTATATACCGAGCCTACTGTGGCCGAGAGCCTATGAGTGAGCCCAGAATGGCCGAGATATAGAGCCTACTATGGCCGAGTGCCTATGAAAGAGCCTACTACGGTAGAGCAGTTACACATACCGAGCCTTATATGGTCAGACAACTATTTTACATACTATATGGAGAGAGTTGAGTCAGTATCCACAAGTAAGCATATCTTCATATTATCTTTGACTCTAGTTACATTCAGTTATTATATTATTAGTTCAGTTTCATATTTAAGTTATTCAGTTACCTTACGTACTCGGTACAATATTTCGTACTGACGTCCCTTTTACTGGGGATGTTGTATTTCATGCCCGTAGGTCCTGATAGACAGCTGGATAAGCCATCCCAGTAGATAGAGTCAAACATCAACTTGGTGGGTAAGCTCCACTTCCCTGGAGTTACCAGGTCTAGACCTTAGAGTCCATTTTTTTATACAGGTTTGATGGGTGGGTCGAGGCCCTGTCCTGACCACGAGACAATTTTGTCATCTCTAGAGGCTTGTAAACGAGTCCTGTATATTTTGTATATCAGTAGATGTTCATGGTGGCCTCATCAGCTGGCACAGTTTTATATAAGTGGAATTTTATTCGTACACCTAACAGAAATAAAAAGCAAAAAGTATTTAAGTTCTTAGGGTTTCTTTTCCTTGGTAGAGAAATATTTTCGATTCCAGAACTTGCATTAATAATTGAGTTTCTTATGGCTTTTAACTAGTTTAATAATTTCTTTCAAATGATAATATGATGATTAATCAGATGTCTTCAAAAATTAAACTAAGTCAAGTTAAGGGAAAGATCTTTCTTTTTGCACTATATAGCTCAAAAATGTTATAAGCACACAGATTTAGAAAATGTGTTTTGTGTCTCTTGCGATAATTTTTTTTAAGTATTAACGCTACATATCACACTAATACATGCTAAATGAACACGATAATTACTCCTTCCGGAAATCTTAGTAGCTCAATTGGTTGGTCACTGTCACGACCCAAATCTTAACTTGTCGTGATGGCGCCTATTGATGGTACTAGGCAAGCCGACATNTCATCTCTAGAGGCTTGTAAACGAGTCCTGTATATTTTGTATATCAGTAGATGTTCATGGTGGCCTCATCAGCTGGCACAGTTTTATATATATATATATATATATATATATATATATATATATATATATATATATATATATATATATGAGCTTTTGGGTATGTTTACCCCTCCGATGTGAGAGATGATACTTTCAGATGATTCAAATATGGCCTCATCGGCCTGAGTTGAGGGTTACCCCTCCAGAGTTCACAGTTACAGAGTGGTATGCTTGGGCCAAATATGGCACCGGTGCCGGCCACGCCTCCTTAGGTTTGAGGCGTGACAAACTTGGTATCAGAGCAGTTCTATCCTAGGGAGTCTACAAGCCGTGTCTAGTAGAGCCTTGTTTATAGATGTATTGTGCACCACATTATATAAACAGGAAGCTACAAGGCATTTAGGAGTCTGTTACCCTTCTTTCAAATCCAAATCATGCTATAGAGCTGAGTCATTAGAGTTCGAGCCCTGACTTATGTTTGCTAATTATAGATATGCTTGCAATTAGAAAATTGGAGCTAGATAGAGGGATAATATAGTAATAGGTAAGGGCACTAATAGAGAGAGAGTTCTTGATGACATGGCCCTATCAGATTGCGCGTACCAAATTTGCAAATTTCCATCTTAAGACCCTAAGATGGAAATATCAAACACACCACGTGAATAGGAGGCGATGGGAGTATCAGAAGGTAAAAGTATAAGTTTCAAGAAGAAACAAAAGCAAGGTGAAGGAGGGCACAATGTTCCCAGTTAGTGGAGATTATCAATATTTACAATTAAGGCAGAGAAATATAAGCATTCCAAGTTACTTTCCACAGTAAAAGAGATATATATCATTAGCCACACCCATCTCAGTTATGCCCTATGGGAGATAATATTTATAGTTTAAGAGAAAGATGGGATATCAGGATCCAGCTGGGGTTAGAGTAACCTGAAATGGTGGATGGATTGTTATCACTAACTAACATTTCCGAAGGATAGTGCAAACGTGGTAATAGATCTCCTTGTGAGACACTCAGATGGTACACTCTAGAATATAACAGTCAGATATGAATACTAGAATGTTCAGAAATTTCAGAAGATAGGCAGTGGAATCCTAGAAGGGATAAATATTTACCTTAGTATGGCTCCCGTCCTTAGTCAAGAGAGAATGTTTGGTGACCTGAAGAGCCAGTAGATGGAGCAAGGGGAGCTGAAAGTGAAAGAACCATGTTCAACCCCGAGGGTTCCCTATGCTCGACCTCGGGGCAGCACAAGTCGGTGGCTACCATGGACAAGCGGGAAGTTCCCAAGGCACGTGACCAAAGCTGACAATACCTGCAAGAATAGTACTAGTCTGTACCAGACTAGTAAATAGTTGTACCAACTACGTTTCTTGTAATAATTATACATGTACCATGTTGGGATTCCCCCTCCTATATAAAGGGGACCCTTGTCATTTCTTGCACACAACATATTGAATACAAGAACAAGAACATTCTCTGCTCTCTAACTTAAACATTCTCCATTATCTTTCCTTTGATTTATTGCTTGCATTTATTGTGTTTCACTGATTGTTTCTTCATTTATTACTCATCATTGATCATAAAGAGCCACTATCAAGGCTCCCAGAACTGTTACTCATTCATCGATCATCCCTGATCGAGCTCATCTGCTCGACCTCGAGGCCCAGCTCAGGCTAGCTCGAGGCCCCGATTCACGGCCATTCGGTTTGCATTACACACTGCCTTCAAGATCTTATCTCACTTTTCTAACTCACACTTAGCATCTATCGCCTATCAACTAGCATTAAAATAAATCACGTATTTTTAGAACCACAAAATTAAATTTAATTGTAATTACCATTTTCAAGGTAAACATCCCTGGTATAGAAAGGTTGTCGGAAGGCAAGTAAGAGTCAATGAAGATGTTAAAAGATGCCAAAGATGAAGAGGTAACTATGGACTAGTAAAGGAATAATGTGTAAAAAGGCAAAAAGGGTAAGATTGCATTTATTCAGATCCTACAAATATGTTATGACTCCAGAACATTATACAAGCACGATGGCGGGGAGATGCAGTAAGGGTTCTTTCCCAGGATGTTATTGATAAATAAGTGCGAATGAACACATGATACATAAGGAGCAGTGCGAGAGGTAATTTAAGACAAAGGAAACAACCCAAGCGAGATTACGCGGAATACAGATATGAGAATGGACCAACGAGTAGTTAGTAGTTGATTCAGGAAGAGCTTAGTTATGGATAGACAAGTGGTCTCAGATAAATCAGTAGATCATGCAAGATAAACGTAGTGAAGCCTAGCATAGGATATTCAATCTCGCAGATACGACATCGTAATCCTTGAGAAATATTCAGATAGGAGTTGGGGTAGCAAAAGGTACTGTATAACTATTACGGAAATAAAAGAGATTGCCACTGGGGAGACAATCAAAATTTCAATTCAGAAGCAAGCCTACGAGCACAAGGGCATGGAGGTAAATAACAAAGGAAGATGATAGGCGAGTAAGAACATCAGAAATTCCGTGGGTATACAATGTAATAAGCTCATAGCTTTACAAGAATTAGAGGGTCTTCCCTAGTTACTACAACGAAAGACTAGCTGAGGAAACAAAGAAGAAGGCTTCAACGTAAGCATAGTGACCTGAAGAAGAAATGGTCTTGGAACAATAGTCTCACTACAATATTGTATGCACTCCATAATAAAGTGTCACCTATCATAACCAATGAATGGGAAGTAAATTCGAAAGTAAAATTCATGATCACATAAGTTGCACAATATTACAACATGCGTGGGAACTAAGATAAGCCTAAATATTCATGCAACAAGTGGCAGAACGATCAGGAAAAGTAATTGTTTATGTTTAAAGACAACTAAGAAGGAACGAAAGAAATTATTCGATCTATGACCCAGAGTTAGTTATGTTATGACCGCACTTAAGATTTAAGAGTATTATCGATGCAACATATATGTTGACATTCTTACAGTTATATGAGACTATGGTATAACTTAAAAGAAAGAATTGAGTCCACAACGTAGACAAAGGCTTGAATTGCTAGAAGGTTATATCATGGATATTCCATACCATCCACGAAGGGCTAAAGTAATAACTAATACCTTGAGCCGCAGATCGGAAGACATCTTAAGCCTACTTAAAGGCTGAGAGAGAAGAGGAAACTAAAGAGTCTGATTATTAGACCTAGATAAATTATAGAAATCATGATTCAGAACATTGCAGAATCACTCTTAATATCAGAGGTACGAGAGAGATAGTAAAACGGACGACTCTACGATAAATCTAGTTAGAAGAGTACCAGCCTCATAAGAAGTCAGTATGAAGCTCCCGCCGAAATGTGTAAGAATCAGAGCTTCAAGTACTTTAGTGGAGCTTTAAGGTGTGGACGTGAATTCCACCTATGTGGAAGGAAGGTTATGAAAGCGACAGAAGATACAATGCAAGATATAAAGATAAGAAAGGTAAAGGTAAAGAAGGTTGTTAATAGTCCAGACTTCACAAAGAGGGATAAAAGTGCCGTGATTCAGCATCCACAAATGACAGTGGTGTAGTCAGTGGCATATCTTCCACCCTATGGTTTCCAGGTACCAAGAGGTCTAGTTAAAAGAGTAAAGAAGAGTTAGAGATGATGTGATGTCTCGCTTGAAGTTCCAGAATAACATAAGAAAATCTATGGTGCTAGCAAGTTAAAGGAAGGTTGCGAGTAGTATAAATAGATGTATGTAGGTCGCAAGCCAATGTATGATAGAGCGACAAGGTTTTAGGTAGACAAGAGTAAGGATAAGAAAAGGTGAGTGAGAAGGTAACGAGAATAAGTAAGTCATCGGGATTAAACCCAATCAAAACAAGAGAGCTGATGGTTTCTATAAGTTATCAAAAGCTCAATATAGCTTGAGTGAACTAAGAGGAGTTTAAGACAATGGACATTTAGAAAAAATGGAATGCTGCCGTGGTAGTATAATGAGAGTGTAATTGTGATAAATGATAAGAGAATGACATTTAGGCCTTTGATTGATTAATGATTTAAAGAAAAGGGATTTCATGAATTGCACAGTGTCACGCCCCAAAAACCGAGGAGCACGACCGACGCTCAACCGAGTAAACCCAACCGAGCAAGCTTGTAAGGTTTCATTCTACCCAAACTAATTCATGAATAAATAGGAGATGGACTCCATTAATCATACTTAGGAAGTATTTCATTAACAACTTCCCTTTTCATTTCCATTAGCAGCTTAAATCATAATCATCAAAATATTACAAGTTTTATAAATCTTCGCCAAACATCAATATTTCTACTTTAATTCCAATACCCGACACTACCCACAACCTGTCTACGGAGCCTCTAAGCACAACTGAAGAGTAATGTAATATGGAAATGCCGGTAACAAGGCTCCGACTATACCTCAAATACAAAGTACGTGATAAACAGATGAAACAGGACCCCGAAACGAAGTGGGGCTCACCAAGTCAGTTGAAAGGATGATGCGGCACTAGCTGCGACCAACACTGCCTGCTATAGAAACACCTACATCCGTTTAAAGACGTAGCGCCCCCGGCAAAAGGGACGTTAGTGCCATCGAATAACACTAGTATGTATAACTAAACACCATCTAGTTAGAAAGAATTTCATACAAAAATAAAGAAATCACAAGTATAACTCAAAAGCTTTAAATGAGCACAACATTATCAAAATAAAAGAATCATACAATTTTCACATCATGTTTCCGTAGCCTTCAGTTTGGGGCATTTCATACTGTTCAACATTTTTCACAATACCACCGCTATCTTAAGCGGAGTCCGATCACGACCCGATCGGCTAGGTTGCCTCAATTGAGACGTATACTTCAATCACCACTTCATTTCCCTTTTTTCAGAATTCAATATCAGCACATTACCACCATGTGTGTGGCATGGTGTTCGATCACGGCCCGATCGGCTAGGCCGCCTTAACTAGGCATTGTTCCTTTCTCATTAATCATCTCATTTGAATCTTTATGTCACATATATCATATCAACTCATTGGCACTTAGGGCCACAATCATCACATCATTTCCACTTTCAATGTTAGATTTGTAATTTTAGGATAATATGTGCACACAAGAGCAAATAGAATTATAAGCATAAATTATAATTCACATAGATGGCACAATATATGCAGCTTCAATCTCAATTTAAGGCCTAAGCATCTCAATACATGATTCATATTCCTTGCACCCTTTCAAATTATCAAGAATAGCACATTGATAATATTGAGACACATCTTTCACGCATATAAGGTCGCAACCCCAAATTCATGTGAAACAACAATGAATACAACAATTCAACTTTAATCTTACCATATTCACACAAACACCGATGAAGCTTAATTTCTAAAAGACGGGGTTTTAGCCATACATACCTTGTTTAAGCTTTCCTTAAGTTACTACGACGTTCCGGAAATTCTAGAAATCCCAATCTACTTTGAGACATAACAAAATTGAACACAAATTAGGAAGGTATTCATGGTTTCATCTCATTTGAGCAATTTATCAAATACTAGTTGAGCATCTTGATTTCAAATCTCTTTTACAAGGTTTTCTTCTTTCCCCAACCCAATCTTTACTTATTTATGTTCAACAATCTTCCCACAAACCTAATTTGTACATGCATGTATACATAATGCTATTACACCCAAGAATCATACCTCAATAACCCATCTTATGCCCCAAACTCGAAATTAAAGTCTAATGTATAGAACCTTACCTCTTAGATGAAGAACATGTGATTGGGTTCTTTGATCCTTGAAGACTTGAGCAAGAGATGGGTGATTATGAAGCTAGGCTCCTCTCTCTCTTTCTCTCTCTGTATGCTCTCAACTCTCTCTAAAATTAGTAGAAATGACCCCAAATAAAGCCCCAAAGACTATATATTAAAATGGGGTCGGGTTATAAAAATAGGAAAAATTAAGCCTCCGAAATTGGGTCTGCGATCGCAGAATGGACCGCAAAACAAGAATGTGGGCCGCAGAATGCATCGCAAAATAGGTGCCCAAAACTAGGCAACACTGGCCCAATCTGCGACGAATCTGCGATCGCAGAGTCAAAAATGCGACATATTTGCGATCGCAGATTCGACACAGGATCGCATTTTTCCAGCCTTTGGTAATTTCATCATAACTTTGTGTTGGAATGTTCAAATGACGAACAGTTTGAAGCGTTGGAAACTAGACTTGAAGACCTTTCATATGTTAGGTTGTTCATCACATAAAACCTTATACATAGTTATATATGCTCGTTCAAAGTGTGGACTTGTGCAAACTTATTTGGAATCTTAGCCTATTATGAAAGTTTCCAATTTGACTTAGGCTTAGGCCTTTCCTTGGGCCCCAAATTACTTACCATAAGACTCGTACACTTATTTACCAAGTACAATTGATTCCCACCATGTTAATAGCGCAAAAAAAATATTATAATTAGCCTACGTGGCACCACAAAATCCTAAATTACTTAGGGAAATTTTCCGAAGCCTTACATTCTCCCCCCCCCCTTAGGATCATTCGTCCTCGAATGAGGAGTAGAGTCCGCCCTAAACGCTTAACTTAATATATCTCTTTTCTCACCTACCTCAAGTCCCTAAATTTTGACTATCTCCTAAATTTTTTAGAATTTTCGGCAGTGTCTCCTTTGTAACTAGGCCTATCCACCTGCCAGAGAACCACCAAAACCACCCTAAAAACACATCCACAACTAGACAAAGCACCACAATGTATATATCAATAACATGAAACTCAGCATTACAAGCACTACATTATCACGATGATACCTGGACATGGACTGCACATTTTTAAAATCATAACACCTAGAAGGTACTTTTCAATCAAAACCAACTGCTATACAATCAAGAGAAAATACCTTATTTCCACAATACTCCCGGCCTTCAATGTGGCCTCTTATACTTATAGGCTTTTCCATAACACATTCACGGAAACAACCCCAACCTCCAAACTTATCTAACAAGGATGACAGCTAGATACCTCTAAACTAACTATCCATTAACATTCACCTTCAATAATTTACACCAGGGTGATACACAAATGATCTCCACCTACCTTCTTAGACATACACATATGAAAACACAAATTCATGAGGAACAACTATGGGGAAACATCACACTCCTAGTGCGACCTAATGGGAAATGCGCTTACGTACCCTTCATCATCAATTCACATAACATCTACAGGGGAAAATTTTGAGAATAACCGGTTTACCCTCCTGATATCTAAATCTCTATGCGATCACCCAAACTAAACTCGTGGTGATCTTCACGATTACTCTAAGATGTGCTGTAATAAATTGACCATAAAATTACCTACTGAATGTATGTGATCATAGGGTGACTTTGACACGTTTGAAACTTTAATACCAAATAGATCCAATACAGTAAGGAGCAACGGAGTTCAAGATTGGGCTGGAATTATTCAGGAATCCATTTATGCGCTGAGTAGAGTATTTCATGAGGTTACATACTAAGAGACACGAGGATTTCTATTAATGATTCTGACATGGTTTAGTCCAGGTGACTACATCAATTATCAGATAAATGAAGCATAGTGGTAACTAATATTCTTAGATAAGGTGGATACCATGTATGTGAACCTGAGATTTTTAAAGAAGTGACCAAGTAGGATACACCAGTTGTGTCCCTGAGCGTAAGGTAAGTAGTTGAGCTCAAATGGTAAGACTCTTGCAACATGGGTGTGATTGAGGCCGCAAATGGAATACGTGGGATTCGATTTCACTCCTAACAATAAGCGACACAAGGACTCTATGCCACAAGTGCATGAGGATGGAAAAGAAGTCATCTACTTATGAGATTATCATAATTCGAACAATCTAACCCTTCCTAAGGCGGTGGAATGCCAGAGGTAGCAAATTTTCCTGCACATGACAATGACGTTGTCAATAATCCTAGAAGCTGAGTGAGCAGAAGGTCACGTAACCCATCCAATCCGACCCATCTAAGACTTTTAAAAAGGGGACACACTTTGGTTTGAAATCATGGCAATTTAAGCTTGAACTTTAAGGAAAATCATTACTTTTGAAACCCATGAGACAAGCCCTCGTAGTCCTAGAAAATCGTCAACAATGGCAAGAAAGTACTTAAAACCATTACGAGTTGGTATAAAATAAGGCCTCAAAGTGCCCACATGGATAAGTTTGAAAGAATGAGACGTCTTAATGCATTTATCGGGGAAAAGTAACCTAGGTTATCTAGTCACATGGACAAGTAGAGCAGGTAGATGATTGTTTAGGAGAAAATCTCATAGGGAGTGCGAGCAATATCTTTTTATCCTAACAAAAGGGAATATACCACGACCCTTGACGCCATAAGGCATAAAATTAGATTCACGAGGAGAGTTACCAGATGAAAATAGATAGTAAGGCAGCACAACTAAGAGCACCGCTTGGAATCGACAAGCTTAAACAGAGTTGAAGACATTAGAAGTCTGTAGAAAAGGGGAAATTTGCCCACTCTCAGGGCGCTTGTAGAGTACATGAAAGTGAGGTTAATTAAATCGGATCATATAGTTGGATAAATAGTCGAGACATTGAGATAATATCACATTGAAGATTACGGGTAAACAACACATGATGCAAGACAAATAAAAAGAAAGTGAGAGAGCCTTATGGAAGTAACCTTTACATTGTAACCACTAGGAATGGTGGTAATATATAGCGATTACGAGAAGCTACATTTTTTAAAGAAGATCTCTGTATGTAGTCACGTGATGTATAGCTCCAGAATTCAAAAATCCAATTATGTTAAGCAACTCTACTTCACAAGGAAGCACTATAGCACACTTCTACACAACCAACTATTACCAACCAAATTCGGAGACGCTATAAGACTTGACTCAGAGAGAAGCTTTGGCATACAAATGTGTTGCTAGGTGTATTGCTCCTTGGTCAACCCAAAACCAAAAGGCGAGAGTTAGACTGATAAGCAGATCGTTGGACTAGCACGTGTGTAGATAATCCATTATCGAAAAGAGATCATTCAATCTCAGCAATTGCAGCATGCTATCAACCTTTGATGAACTTGAAGTGAGGTGGGAACCCAATGAGATAGAATAAAATAATCATGGAAGGTTTGCAGATGTTCATAATGAGTTCTCCATGGATTTTGACTTGAGAAGTACCCAGATGTTAATGAAAGACAGAAAACAGGAGAAACAGGCGTTGTGCTACGATAACCTCCAAAGGTGCGCTTGGTCTTGACGGAGAGCCTAGTAAGGGTCCTTATGAGAAAGGAAGTGTTATAATGACACATAGAAGGATATGTTCTCTCATAGTTATCGAACAAGCATTGGGAAACTAGCACAATGAATTCACTAACTAAGGAACACAATTAACACATGTTGTGGAGGTGTAAAGATAAAATAAACATTTGTTATGAGCTGGACATGCTTCTGCTATGTTAACTCCCAACTGCAATACACGACCACGTCACGGGCAACCACAACACTAGGAACAAAGTGAGCTACTTACTGCGGGATATCCCAAGTGGACATGAAAGTTATACTAAGATGGCGACACAAGATCTTCCTATGACGGGGATGTGAGGATCTAAATTTTCAGAGAGACTTTATGCACACGGTGACCATTTCGATTGACATGCACTCATGTGATAGGTGTAATGTTATGCTTTTATGTTACTAGACATTGAGAAGCTTTCATGATGATACTCGCAAGAGAGTAGAGTGATTATTCAAACCATATAAGCCATATACTAAAAGAGTGACTCGAGAAGGATGGCAACACTGGGATGCCTTACATGGAACTTGACACCACATATGTAAACTTTACGACAGTACATGCATAGGCACAAGTTGGCAGATGTTGTCCATTTAAATAAAATATTCTGTAAGAAATTCATCGGATATAGTCCCTTGTTGAGAATTTAGGAAAGAAAGTGGGAAGTATTAATCCTAGAGTTATAACTCCATTCAAGGACGTATTCATAGAACTTAATTCCACAAGAGGATGTAAATAAGAGAATTTGTAATAGAGTGGATTCACGAACAATACGGCTCCTTCAAGGAGTAGGTACACACAAGTCTTTGTGACTTACATCTTATTAAGACCATGTTTATGAGGACTCTTCAATATGGATGTACATATACAACAAGAGTAGGTTGGTTGTGCTAAGTAGTGACTTACTTGGTGACCTTAGGTTAATAGGGCAATAGCTGAATCGATGTCCCTCGACTCCACATCCCTAATGTACGTTGGTACCATGCCGATATACTATAGGATTTGGTGGTGCAGTGACATCAATAGGGACAAGGACACTCCCCTCTTAGCGATAGGTTCTACCAATCCCTCCACAGCTCAATACATTCTCCTAACAAGTCCTTGGGCAATCCCCTCGGACTCAATGGTGGGATAACTCCCCCCTGATGGCTTCAAATTTGCGGATTATGGTATCATAATTACTCATTTTGAGAGTAAGGCTTGGAGAGAAAACTAACTCCCTAACTTGAGCTCTATTGCACGATTGGAGTATCAAAGAAGGGTGAAATTCCTAAATGTCCGAATAGCCTCCAACTTATAGACGTGGTCGACTACACACCGATAAGAAGGACTCTACTAAACACGGCTCAGAGACATCCTAAGACACTTTAAAACCTTTGGCTCTGATACTAAGTTTGTCACGCCCCAAAAAAAACTGAGGAGCACGACCGACACTCAACCAAGTAAACCCGACTGAGCAAGCCTGTTAGGTTTCATTCTACCCAAACTAATTCATGAATAAATAGGAGATGAACTCCATTAATCATACTTAGTAAGTATTTCGTTAACAACTTCCCTTTTCATTTCCATTAGCAGCTTAAATCATAGTTATCAAAATATTACAAGTTTTATAAATCTTCGCCAAACATCAATATTTCTACTTTAATTCCAATACCCGACACTATCCACAACCTATCTACGGAGCCTCTAAACACAACTGAAGAGTAATGTAATATGGAAATGGCGGTAACAAGGCTCCGGCTATACCTCAAATACAAAGTACGTGATAAACAGATGAAACAGGACCCCGAAACGAAGTAGGGCTCACCAAGTCAGCTGAAAGGATGATGCGGCACTAGCTGCGACCAACACTGCCTGCTATAGAAACACCTACATCCATTAAAAGACGTAGCGCCCCCGGCAAAAGGGTCGTTAGTGCCATCGAATAGCACTAGTATGTATAACTAAACACCATCTAGTTAGAAAGAACTTTCATACAGAAATAAGGAAATCACAAGTATAACTCAAAAGCTTTAAATGATCACAACATTATCAATATAAAAGAATCATACAATTTTCACATCATGTTTCCATAGCCTTTAGTTTGGTGCATTTCATACTGTTCAACATTTTTCACAATACCACCGCTATCTTGAGCGGAGTCCGATCACGACCCGATCGGCTAGGTTGCCTCAATTGAGACATATACTTCAATCACCACTTCATTTCCCTTTTTTCGGAATTCAATATCAGCACATTACCACCATGTGTGCGGCATGGTGTCCGATCACGGCCCGATGGCTAGGCCGCCTTACCTAGGCGTTGTTCCTTTCTCATTAATCATCTCATTTGAATCTTTATGTCACATATATCATATCAACTCATTGGCACTTAGGGACACAATCATCACATCATTTCCACTTTCAATATTTGATTTGTAATTTTAGGACAAATAGAATTGTAAGCATAGATGAGACTTCACATAGATGGCACAATATATGCGGCTTCAATCTCAATTTAAGGCCTAAGAATCTCAATACATGATTCATATTCCTTGCACCCTTTCAAGTTATCAAGAATAGCACATTGATCATATTGAGACACATCTTTCACGCATATAAGGTCGCAACCCCAAATTCATGTGAAACAACAATCAATACAACAATTCAACTTTAATCTTACCATATTCACACAAACACCGATGAAGCTTAATTTTTAAAAGACGGGGTTTTAGCCATACATACCTTGTTTAAGCTTTCCTTAAGTTACTACGACGTTCCGGAAATTCTAGCAATCCCAATCTACTTTGAGACATAACAAAATTGAACATTAATTAGGAAGGTATTCATGGTTTCATCTCATTTGAGCATTTTATCAAATACTAGTTGAGCATCTTGATTTCAAATCTCTTTTACAAGGTTTCCTTCTTTCCCCAACCCAATCTTTACTTATTTATGTTCAACAATCTTCCCACAAACCTAATTTGTACATGCATGTATACATAATGCTATTACACCCAAGAATCATACCTCAATAACCCATCTTATGCCCCAAACTCGAAATTAAAGTCTAATGTATAGAACCTTACCTCTTAGATGAAGAACATGTGATTGGGTTCTTTGATCCTTGAAGACTTGAGCAAGAGATGGGTGATTATGAAGATAGGCTCCTTCTCTCTCTCTTTCTCTCTCTATATGCTCTCAACTCTCTCTAAAATTAGTAGAAAATGACCCCAAATGAAGCCCCAAAGACTATATATTAAAATGGGGTAGGGTTATAAAAATAAGAAAAATAAGCCTCTGAAATCGGGTCTGCGATCGCAGAATGGACCGCAAAATAAGAATGTAGGCCGCAGAATGCATCGAGAAATAGGTGCCCAAAACTGGGCAACACTGTCCCAATTTGCGACAGATCCGCGATCGCAGAGTAAAAAATGCGACATATTTGCGATCACAGATTCGACACAGGATCGCATTTTTCCAGCCTTGGTAATTTGATCATAACTTTGTGTAGGAATGTCCAAATGACAAACGGTTTGAAGCGTTGGAAACTAGACTTGAAGAACTTTCATATTATAGGTTGTTCATCACATAAAAATTTATACATATTTAGATATGCTCATTCAAAGTGTGGACTTGTGCAAACTCATTTGGAATCTTAGCCTATTATGAAAATTTTCAATTTGACTTAGGTTTAGGCCGTTCCTTGGGCCCCAAATTACTTACCATAAGACTCGTACACTTATTTACCAAGTCCAATTGATGCCCACCATGTTAATAGCGCAAAAAATATTATAATTAGCCTACGTGGCACCACGAAATCCTAAATTACTTAGCGAAATTTTCCGGGGCCTTGCACACAGGATTAGAATACCCCCATAGGATGAACCACATTGGGATGCCATGAAATATGTTTATTGAAGTATAGTATCGCCCTAGGTGGATTAAGAAAATCACTTCAGATGTTCCCAGGTGAGATGTGAGAGCTAGTGACAATGTGTTACGTAAAAGCTTTCAAGTTGTCAATGGTAGATTATAGATCAACATGAATGTAAACCAAAAATAGCTGGATAAAAGTTACAAAGTATGAGATGAGATTAGGCTGCCATTCATAAGATGAACAGTAATGGAGAAAGCATTAAAGGACTTAGATTTACACATATAGGATAAGCAACGAGAGAGTAACCTAGAGTTGGTAGCAAACCTTAGTAATAACAAACCGAAGTAAGTTTTATGGTATAGTATGACATACCTAGATGCGGTAAATCCATAAGGATAGACAATCGAGCTATGAAACAAAATATAGCAATAGACGTAAGTTCGACAAAGTACCAAGTGAAGAACTTCAGTAAACCTATAGATGCCTAGAGGGATAGATTTCCATAGTTCTGTATATATTCACAAAGTGAAGCCTAGAGATTGGCTAAAAGCCTAAGGAAATAGGAGAGAAGAGTCGCATAGGTGCCCGTACAAGGTTAGAGTCTTACAGGCTGCATGTTAGAAGGTAGCAACAGTTACGAGATTGGAAGAATTCCGACAACAAGTCGTGGTGTGAGAAAGAGTCCTAAATGGGGGAATGCCCTGGCCTTTGGATTTATGCACATAACAGTTGCCTAGATGGAAAGGACGACTGTAAATTATTTGTAAGAGCTATAGGTTATGAGACTGATAAACGCATCAGTCAAAATTCGAGGACGAATGTTTCAAAGGGGGGATGATGTTACACCCCATGTTTTCGTACGTAAGAGTACGTCGTAAGTCAATTGATGTAAGATTAGAAATGAAATCATCTTTGAAAAGTTTACAAAGTTAGTTCATCATGTTAACGTGGAGATAACAAATATTTAAGATCATGAATACCAAGTACCAAGAGGATTTGAAGGCTTAGAAGCTAAACTAATTGAAGCAAATAAGTTTCATCGAAAGTCGACAAGTTGGAATATTATAACATGTACTTTTGGGGTGAGAGTAGGGTGATTAACATAATAAGGAGATTATGTTATGAGTTATTTTAGTCGTATGATAGTTGTGTGTTATGTTTTGAAGTCAAGCAAGTTGTGAAACAAAAATTGGAAAAGGTCATCACAAGTTCCATTCGTAAATATGCTGAAAATTAGGTAAAATGTAGCTGAGTCTTTCTCCCAATGTACTTGGAATTACAGGATGATCTACCAATCAAATTAAAGATCTATGAGTCTAGTTTCCAATAGAGTAAACCGTTCATTGATACAAAATTGGAGTAGAGAGATATTCACGTTTTTACCATAGTGCACAGACTGGTAAGTGACAAGTAGGTGCATCACCTACTTGCCAAAGGAGAGGCCTCAATTAAAATCTCCAATGTCGGCCAAGAGGGGACTTTTAAGGTCTTATCAAGGGGACTTTTAAGGTCTTATCAACTCATTTCTTTAAGCCATATTTCAGACCTAGAAAACCATATTGAACCCCTGCAACTCCTCCCCAAAAAACTCACACAAACCCATATCGGGTGTTACGGTGTGATTCTAGTGCCGAAAAGCCCGAACAACTTGCTAGTTTCCCTTTCTCCTTCTTGTAGCTGTGTTGATGGGCTGATTATGGATGAAGAAGGGCTAGGTTTCATGGGTTCTACTCAGTCCAAGGTAAATTTATGCTTCCCCTTCCATTATCTATGCTTGTACGAGTTGTAACTGATCGTAAAGACTAGACCTAGCGAGTTTTGAAAGAGTGGCATGTTGTTTGTTGTTGTGTGACTGTTGTCTAGTTGGAAGCTTATTTTTTAGTTGAATTCATGGTTGGTTTATTGGATAAGAGGATTAATTATGTACTTTTGGTTGTATTTCTCAATTTGGAAGAAAAGACAAGTCGAAACGTGTTTTAGTAAGCTGAAAAATCAATTTTGAGTTGCTGAATTTGTGGACTGTTTTGTGGGCTGTTTCGTGTTGGTATTGGGTTGTCTCTTTTGCTACTATTTTTATGGAGTTTGGGAAGAGAAAGGTTGTGGAGAAACACCACATAATGTCAGGGTGATTGGCTGGTCGTTCGCCATTACATTTTTGTGTTGTTTGACACTACTAGGGTTGTCGTTTTTTGTATAAACTAATTGGGCTGTGTGGGCTATTTTGTGGTATTTTTTGATGGATATATGGTTGGAAAATAATGTATGCATGTTGTTATTTTTGTTTTCTTGTTGTTGTTGTTGGTGTTATGTCAAATTTGGAGGAAGTAAAGATTATAGGGGAGAAGCTGCCCGTTTTATTTTAAAATAAGCTTGTCGTTCGTTGTGTGATAGTTGTACCTTCCATAACTTGATCATAGTATTGTCATCATTGTTGTAAATTAAGGTGCAACAAGACGAGTTTAACGTGGTTATTGGACTGATTGTGATAAGGGCTAAACCATTCCTTCATTTTGGCATGATCCCGTAACTACATATGTTTAGTAACGAGACATAAAGAGAAGTTCATATTCCCGAATTTATGTACATTGTCCTAGTCTCATAAGTTACAGCATTTTCCCTTATCGGGACTTCATATTCAGTTTATTGTCATCTTTCAGCCAAGAGATCAGAGAGTCTATATATATACATTATTACAGTATTTTCACTACCATTGAGCTATAATCGATGGGTAGGCCCCTATTGGACAACCTCTGATCAGATGGTAAGTTATATACCGAGCCTACTATCGCCGAGCGCCTACAAGCGAGCCCAGTATGGCTGAGATACAAAGCTTAGTATGGCCTAGCGCCTATGAGAGAGCCGGAGCGAGCCCAAAATAGCCGAGATACAGAGCCTAGTATGGTTGAGCGACTATGAGCGAGCCTACTACGGCAGGGCAGTTACACATACCGAGCCTTATAGGGCCGGACAACTATTTTACATACTATATGGAGAGAGTTGAGTCAGTATCAGCAGGTAAGCATATCTTCAGATTATCTTTGACTCCCAGTTACATTCAATTATTATATTATTAGTTCAGTTTTAGATTTAAGTTATTCAGTTACCTTACATACTCGGTACATTATTTTGTACTGACGTCCCTTTTGCTGGGGATGCTGCATTTCATGCCTGCAGGTCCTGATAGACAGCTGGATAGGCCATCCTAGTAGATAGAGTCAAACATCAACTTAGTGGGTAAGCTCCACTTCCTCAGAGTTACCAGGTCTAGACTTTGGAGTCCATTTTTTTTATACAGGTTTGATGGGTAGGTCGAGGCCCTGTCCTAAGCACGATACAGTTTAGTCATCTCTAAAGGCTTGTAGATGAGTCCTGTATATTTTGTATATCAGTAGATGTTCATGGTGGCCTCATCAGCAGGCACAATTTATATATATATATATGTATATATATATATGAGCTTTTGGGTATGTTTACCCCTCCGATGAGCGAGATGATACTTTCAGATGATTCAGAATATCGCCTCATCGGCCTGAGAAGGTTACCCCTCCAGAGTTCATAGTTACAGAGTGGTACGCTAATATGGCACCAGGTGCCGGCCATGTCTTCCCAAGTTTGGGGCGTGACATTCAAGTTGCGGGCCCGGGGGTCGACTTTTTGGTTGATTTTTAGATTTTGATAAAAGATTGAAGCTTTGCTACCGGAATAGTTTCTTATGAGTTTTACTTATGCTTTGAAGTTATTTTGGCTATATTTGAGCCGTCTGGAGGTTATTTCACTCGAGAAGTTCATTTTAGAGTAACGGTCTATCTTCCTTGAGGTAAGTATCTTGCCTAACTATGTGTGGAGGAACTACCCCTTAGGATTTGAGTCTTGGGTGCTAATTGTGTCATATGAAGTCCGTGTACGCGAGGTAACAAGTACGTGCTCGGGCTTATTTGTGGAAAGGTGACCTTTTAGGGCTCTTAGGTTCTTATGTTCTAGATATGAAGTTGCTTTGTTATGCTAAATTCCCCATTTATTTATTTCTCCTCTACGTGTCTTACATTGGAATTAAGTGCCTCATATTCCACGCTTACTTCCTATTTAACTCTTGTGTGCCTTAAATGAAGTTGTTGCCTCTTCGATTGCCTTGCTATCCTTTCCTAATTGATTATCCTTAATTGAAATTATTATTATTCTTCTGTAATTGTCTATCCTTAATTGAGGTCATGATTATCTTTTTCATTGGTAATCCTTAATTGCAATTGTTGTATCTCTTTCGTGAATGCTTAATCCTAAATGAAGTTAGTATCCCTTATCATAGTTGCCCCATCCTTATTTGGAATTATTGACTCAAGTCACCTCCCTTGTTGAGCTATTCTTATTGTGACTAGTAATCTCTTGTGAGCTCGTTCTACCGTTTCTTTGTGTTTTTAAGCTCTTGGGTTGATTTACTTGTCGTATTCATGTGTGCTGTTATGGTTGTTATTGTGGTACTTAGTTTTGTTGAGCTGAGGGCTATGCGCGGTTGTGGTATTGAGACTGTTTGGGAGAATATGTTTGGGTGTTTGCATGAGGTTTCTACCGTGCTATTATTACTCTTGATTATGCACATGCGGCGTGACAAGGCGGGCGATATCTATGTGTTTGTGCATATGGAGAGACAAGGTGGGAACATTATTATGCGCGAGCGGCAAGTCAAGGCGGGCTTTTAATTTATTATTGCGCACGTGGCGAGACAAGGTGGGCTATGTTGGGGATTGATCTGTGATGACTTGTGATGGTCTAGGGGCATTGTTGTTGTTGGTAATTGTGTAGTAGCGTGCCTAATCTGTGTGAGTTGTAACTTGTGCATTTTGTGGTGATCGTTTTTTATGTGTCATTCATTGTTTCTACTCTTACTAGTTGGCCTGAACTGTGATAGAACACTTGCACAAGCATACACGTAGTTAATCACCCCTAATGGTTTAAGAAGATGGATCCTGATGTTATTGATCATTTATCCATACCCTTGTATACTTGCATTCTATGTGAGAATGATTCTATTGGCACGTGAGTTGTCCGTGCAGTTACCAGTTGTAATGAGGGCACAAGATGCCAAGTGTT
Source organism: Nicotiana attenuata (assembly GCF_001879085.1). Lineage (NCBI taxonomy): Eukaryota > Viridiplantae > Streptophyta > Magnoliopsida > Solanales > Solanaceae > Nicotiana > Nicotiana attenuata. Next base: position 405,407 of record NW_017670504.1, on the reverse strand, counting down.
TAGGGTTCATGAATTGGGACCTGTGAATGGTGACTATTGTAGAGGTTTGGTACCTCGTGAAGATTATTGGATAAAACCTGGTGTGGAAGTGGTTATTCTCATCTAGTTGCTACATGTCCTTCTTTTAATTATTTTCACCGGATTTAGATTGTGTTCGGCTTCCTCTACAGTGTTATTACTTGTTGTGTTCCGCTGCTAGTTGTTGTTTCTATTTCTTATTGCAAGTACCATATTATCGCTGTCATTATGCGTAGTTTAGTAGAGATATCGTATTCTTAGTTCTACACTTATACTTGTCCAGGTTACTCAGTCCAATAGGTGTCTTGACTATCCCTCGTCACTACTCCACTGAGGTTAGTCTAGATACTTAATGGGTACCACTGTGGTGTACTCATACTAAACTTCTGCACATTTTTGTGCAGATCCAAGTATCGGAGTCAGTCGATCGCTAGTTAGATGTACTGATCATGCTGGGGGACTCAAGGTAAAGCTGCTGATGCGTTCGCAGGTTTCGAAGTTACCGTCTGATTTTGTAATTACACTGTTTTATCTCTATTTCAAAACAGTCGTATTTGTAGGCTCTTTAGCAAACTCAGTAGAGCTTATGACTTGTACTACCATACTGGGATTATAAGTTTTGTATAAAGATTTCTATTTCGAAATTGTCAGATGTTAGATAATTATTGTTATTATTTCTGTTAATGTTAGGCTTACCTAGTCCCTAAGACTAGATGCCATCATGGCATCTTACAGAGGGAAATTTGGGTCGTGACAAGTTGGTATGAGAGCTCTAGGTTCATAGGTGCTACGAGTCATAAGCGAGTTTAATATAGTCTTGCGGATCGATACCGAGACGTCTGTACTTATCTTCGAGAGGCTACAGAACTACTAGGACAGTTTCACTTCTTTCATTCCTATCATGTGAGTTATTGGTCTCAGAGTTTGAGCTTTTATCATTTTATTCTCTCACAGATGGTGAGGACACGAGCTTCAGTTACTGATGACGCTGCCCCCGTAGCAGGTATCGCTAGGGGTAGAGGCAGTGGCCAAAGAGGAGAACGTGTCGCAGCTAGGGCACCTACAAGAGCAACGGTTGAGGAGCCTCCAGTAGCTTCGGTTAGGGGATAGGTACCGGAGGCGCCTGCTGTTAACCCTGGACTTCAGGAGACTTTAGCACAGTTCCTGAGCATGTTTGGTACATTGGCTTAGGTGGGGTTAATTCTTGTTGCACCAGCTACTTCACATATCGGGGTAGGGATTCAGACTCCCGCCACCCGTACTCCAGAGCAGCGAGTTCACGATGGTCAGGTTCCAGGTGTCATGGTGACACAGCCTGTGGTTCCAGTTCTGCCCGTGGTTAGGGCAGCAACATCTGAGGAAAAACAACTTAGAGTTGCAAGGTTCAAGAAGTATAACCCTCCCACTTTTAGTGGTTTGGCTTCAGAGGGTGCATAGGGTTTTCTAAAGGAGTACCACCACATTCTCCGCATTATGAGTATTATAGAGACGAGTGGGGTTGCTTTTACTATGTTCCAGCTTAAGGGAGCGACATATCAGTGGTGGCGAGCGTATGAGTTGGGTAGCTCCCCCAATGCAGCTACACTTTCATGGGCTCAGTTTTTAGAGATGTTCCTGAGAGAGTTTGTTCCTCATTCCCTTCGGGATGCATGGCGCACGGAGTTTGAGCAGCTGCGCTTGGGCGCTATATCAGTGTCAGAGTATGCCGTTAGATTCGATAATTTGGCCAGACATGCAACCTGCTTTGGTCGCTACAATTAGGGGGCAAGTCCGAAGGTTCATTTGAGGGGCTCATGCATGATATCCAGTTCAGCATGGCTCGGGAGTTGGATTCAAATGTTCCATTTCAGCAGGTGGTAGAGATCGCTCGCCGATTAGAGGGCATGTGGGAATAGGAGAGAGAGGACAGGCGGGGCTAGGAGAGAGAGAACAGGCGGGGCTAGGAGAGAGAGAGGACAGACGGGGTTTGGAGAGAGAGGACAGGGAGGACAAGAGGCTTCGCAGACCAGAGAGACCCATTGGTCCTTACTTTGGAGGCAGGGTACGACATGGTAGAGGTTTTGTGGGTCAGCCAGTTCAGTTTGCACTTTAGGCTTCTCACGGTGTTTCACCCGTACCGCGCAGTTTCTACAACCACGTCGGTAGAGATGTTGTGTCGAGTGTGGATATGCTAGCCACATGGTAAGAGATTGTCCTAGACTCTGGACAAATATGTCACAACGGGGTATTTAGGAGAGTAGAGGGCGCCCAAGAGGGGGAGGCCTGGCCCGTTGATGTGTTTCCTATAGTAGATCTGAGGCTGCTACACCCAGTGATGTCGTAAAAGTGTGGTTTTGATTTTTTATAGAGGAACAACATTCGTATTTTGTTTCGGTTCTGCTTATTGGGGTGAGTCCTCATAGTTTGCTTCACAGGTGCGAGAGTTTTACCCGGTTGGGAGATTCTATAAGTGGTAGCCCATGTCTATCGTTTTGTTTTTATTCATTATGTAGAGTTACAATACTAGAAGCGAATTCTTGTTGTCCTTTACGGTAGTTTTTGATGTGATTCCTGAGTAATTTGGTTATGATTTGTGAAATAGATGCTCTACCGGTATGGGAGCCAGTATGTGTTGTAATTTTATTGGTGGAATTTAACTAGTGGAAGGTTTCGGTTGGTATGATGTGTATTCTACTTGTGATTCAGAGTTGAGGGTGAGACCCTCGCGATTTCAAATGATTTGATATGTTTGAACCGGGCTGCATGCCACGCTGAAACTTATATCAGGATGAGATCTTTGTGATTTGTTCATATACTTTGATTCTTCCTTGTAAATTGGTTCGTAGAGTGGTACTAATAGGGAGTTGTGCCTATCGAGCTTGTTTGATATTTCTCATATATGTTTCTCCTTACATATTCAGTCATTTTCGTGCTGTGCTTATTGAGTTTTAGCTTGCGTGGTGTGTGACCGATGGCGTTAGATGTGACTTGTTGATTCAGGTGAATAGTTATGAGGTCTTCGTGTTTCTTGCATCATTGTGAGTGTTATGGGGGGGGGGGGGTTAAAACAAGGTTCTAACGGATATAAGGCTAATTGCCGGTGCTGCGTTGATTACGGGCAGCTATTATGATCAGAGATGTTATTATGGGCAAATGCATGATGTGTTACGACGTGTGGTTGTACCTTGTGGGTGTAGGCATAAGTTATTGCAGCTGGTTGAGTATGATGTCGGGTGTGGATGGAGGAATCGGGGTCTTTTAGAGATGAACGGATGGTGAAAATTTCGGCTCTAAGGCTTATTGGTATTGGTGGAAGGGATAAATTACTGTTGAGGTGGTGTCGTCAGGCTTATGTGGATTGGAGTGACGTGGGATCACCCGTGGGTGTATGTAGGATGAATGAGTTCGGTGATTTGATGACTTCGGGATGATCTTGGCATGTTCGAGGACGAACGTTTGTTTAAGAGGGGGGGGGATGTAACGACCCGGCCGGTCGTTTTGAGAATTAACGTCCCGTTCGGCAGCTTAAAGTCTCGAGCAACTTCGTATAATCTATTATTAATTGCATGCGCCGCGTTCAGTTTTTGGATGATTCGGGGTCAATTTGAAAGAAGGATTCTTGTTTTAGAAGCTTAAGTGGTAAGAGTTGACCGGAGTTCTGACTTTGAGAGAACGACTCTGGAATGGCATTTTGATGATTCCAACAACTTCGTATGGTGATTTGGGACTTAGCCGTGCTTCCGGATTCGGATTTGGAGATTCGTAGGTTAATTTGAAGTATTTCAGCAAAAACTCGAAAGTTGAAGTTTGGAAGGTGGAGAGGTTTGACCGAGAGTTGACTTTGGTGATATCGGGGTCGGAATGCGATTCCGAGAGTTGGAATAGCTTCGTTATGTCATGTGGGACTTGCACGCAAAATTTGACGTATTGGGGGTTGATTTGATAGGTTTCGGGCGAGTTTTGGAAGTTGGAAGATTTGAAATTTTATAAGTTCGATTCATGGTGCGATTCATAGTTTCGAAGTTGTTTGATGTTATTTGAGACCTCGAGCAGGTCCGCATTAGGGCATGGAACTTGTTGGTATGCTTGGACGGGGTCCTGAGGGCCCCGGGTGTGTTTCGAACGAGTTTCGGATATTTTTTCATGCTTGTGATCAGATCTGGTTCTGGTGCTTCGCACATGCGACATCTTGGAGCGCAGGTGCGGCGCTGCTTCTGGAAGATCCTGGTCGCTTCTGCGGTCAAAGTGGCCTAGGAGCTCGCTCGCTTCTGCGGAGGCTGGCACGCAGGTGAGAAGTCTGCTTTTGCAGTCCAAAGATCGCACTTGCGAAGTAGTTCGCTTCTGCGTTTCTGCGGTGTCGCTGGTGCGACTATATTGTCACAGATGTGGACCCTGAACTTGTAAGCTAAGTTAGCAGATGCGAAGTTTTACAACAAATGCGAGAGCACAAATGCGCTTCATTGTCCGCAAATGCGGAAGTCCTGGGCAGAATCATATAAGTCGAGGGTTTGGTCATTTTCTTCTTATTTTGAGTTCTACACCTCGGTTTTGGGAGATTTTTCGTGGGCTTTTCAAGCAAATCATTGGGGTAAGTGTTCTTCACCCGAAATTTAATATATTTCATGATTCCATCTTTATTTTTATCTTATAATTATTGTTTATAGTTGTGGAAAATGGGAATTTTTGAAGAAAACTTTCAAAATGTAAAATGATGATTTGAAGGACGAATTGGTATCGGAATTTGATAATTTTAATATGGTTAACTCGTATCGGAATGGGTGTTCGAGTTTTGTAAATTTTGTGGGGTTTCGAGGTGCGAGCCCGGGGGGTCGACTTTTGGGTTGATTTTTAGTTTTTGATAAAAGATTGAAGCTTTGTTATCCGGAATAGTTTCTTATGAGTTTTATTTATGATTTGAAGTTATTTTGGCTAGATTTGAGCCGTTCGAAGGTTATTTTACTCGAGAAGTTAGAGTAACTGTCTATCTTCCTTGAGGTAAGTATCTTGCCTAACTTTTTCGGGGGGAACTACCCCTTAGGATTTGAGTCTTGGGTGCTAATTGTGTCATGTGAAGTCCGTGTACGCGAGGTGACAAGTACGTGCTCGAGATTATTTGTGGAAAGTTGACCTTTTAGGGCTCTTAGGTTCTTATGTTCGTTAGATATGAAGTTGCTTTGTTATGCTAAATTCCCCATTTATTTATTTCACCTCTATGTGTCTTAAATTTGAATTAATTGCCTCATGTTCTACTCTTACTGCTTATTTGACTCTTGTGTGCCTTAACTGAAGTTGTTGCCTCTTCGATTTCCATGCTATCTCTTCCTAATTGTTTATCCTTAATTAAAATTATTATTATCTCTTCAGTAATTGTTTATCCTTAATTGAGGTCATGATTATCTTTCCCGGTACTTATTCTTAATTGCAGTTGTTATATCTCTTTCGTGATTGCTCAATCCTAAATGAAGTTAGTATCCTTTATCATAGTTGCCTCATCCTTATTTGGAATTATTGACTCATGTTACCTCCCTTGTTGAGCTATTCTTATTGTGACTAGTAATCTCTTGTGAGCTCGTTCTACCGTTTGAACATCATGAACAGAAAGTACTTTTTTTGTTGAAATGAAAGAAGATACTTTTTACTACATCATTTTGTTGAAATGAAAGAAAATACTTTTTCAACATCATGAAAAGAAAGTACTTTTTTTTGTTCAAATGAAACAAATTACTTTTTTTATATCATGAAAAAAAATACTCATTTTGTTGAAATTAAAAAGAGTACTCTATCTACAACATGAAAAGAAAGTGTTCTTAATAATATTTCTATTTATGGTGGGGGTAGGGCAGGGGAGAATGGGTGGGTGTGGGTGTGGGTGGGGGGTTGGTAGGGATAGGGAATAGGGTGGGGAAGGTTGAAGAAGAGTTTTGAAAAATGTTTTCCCTTCTTTTGATAGGGAAAACATTTTCCTCTAATTGGAGGAAAATGAGTTTATGAGAAAAATATTTTCCAAAATATTTAAGCAACCAAACATGGAAAAATTAGAAAATATTTTCCTTCGTACCAAACACACCGATGTATTATTTGTCAAACTCAAAATGTTAAGGGTTTTAAGTGAAATTTGCTATAAGGAAAAAAAAGAGAGTGAAATTTGCTCTAAAAAATTAACTGTAATGTGATACTTTTTATTTTGATAACTTACACGCTCTTACAAATATACAAGACGTTCTAAACTGATGGATGCGACTATGCTAATAATATTATTCTATATAATTTTTAAGAATTCGAATTCATTTAATTATGCAAATATATATTCTGATGAGGCATTTCTTCATCAACTACTTTTTACCAGTTACTTCATAGTTATCTTCCATTATCCATCAATATAACAACATAAATGATCAACTCTTTACTTAGTCAAATACAATCATATAAAAATGAGTGAATAGGTTAAAATCCCTGAAACTATCACTATCTTGCGAGTTTCATATTTAAACAATTGAGTGTTCCCGCTATCTCCTGGACTATAATTCTCTTTAGATTAAAAACTTCCCAATTGAATACCAAATATTAGGTATAACTCGAGGCCATCTCCAGCTTATTCGTGGTTTTAAGGTGATTTTTACGAGGTAGGCTACAATAGATATAGTGAAAAAATCTTAAAAATGAGTTCACCTAGCTGTTTCTAACTAGCTAGCGGGTTTGGTGAACACCAAATAATTTATATATGAAACTCGTAAAACGGACGACAGTTTTAGAGTTTTGTAACCTATTTACTCAATTTTTTATTCCATGTGTATTGTCACTTGGAACTTTTCGGAGGAGTTTTTGGAGCGTAACGTTCACGTAGCTTGTCATATTCCTTCAGGGGGTATTTTAATATGAGTACATGATAATTCAGGGGACTCTATGAATATCCAATAATTAAAATATGTAACTTGGAAAATAATAAAAAAGTAATTTAGGTATAAAACTCGTAAAACGATGAAAAGAGTTGTGTACTTACTTTCGGTAAAGAAAGCCGGGAAACACAACGGCACTGAATACCAAAACACAACTTTCTTACAATTCCAGAGTTCTCCTCCCTCCCCCCTCCCCCCGCCCGCCGCCGCACTCATGCACCAAAGATTTTCAACATCAGCATTCAGCTTGAAATAGCATTGGCATAGTCCAAATCTAGAGTTATGTAAATCGAATAGAGCATAAGCCTAATACTTAGCAAATTGTTTCAAGGAAAGTGGATTCTACTGTATTTAGATTGAGAACAAGCTTCCCACATGGTTCTGTTAGTCTAGACGACAAGGAGATGGGCAATTGCAACTTGCAAAGGCTGCTGCATATCTTAATGGCCTTGATTTTACCTTTGATAACAACTAATTCCCTCTTCTTTGTGTGTTTTAGGGTTCTCTAAGAGGGTGGGGAGGTGGGGGATTTTGTTAGAGTTTATTAGTTGTAGGAGCAAGTAAAGAAAGAAGAAAACTATTAATGAGTACAAGTAATGTATGGGGTAAAATTGGTTAATGACAGCTGGCCAAATGGCGGAGTGATACGTGGAGCAAACATCTTGCACCGGATGCAAGCACGCAATCAGTGCTGAACAAATGCTGAAGACAGAGCAGCCGGTAACAAAGATTCAAAGCATTGGCATTGGATAACATTCAATAAGCAGCAGTTACACGGACTATCTGCATTTATAGCCAACCGTTAGCACCCATCAATGATAATTTTATTCTCATTCAAGAGGAGCTTGATTTGAGGATCTGATCTCCCTAAATCAAGCTATAAATAAGCGGCTCCATTGTAGACATGAAATACTCCACTCACAAAAGGCTAAATCTATTGTCATATTATGATCAATTTTAGCGCTTGAATATTGCTTTCACTTTTGTCATTGAAAAGGCTAAGTTCTTAGTCAGGCTTGTTATCTTCTCTAATTTCGTTTGATAATATTACTTTTGTTCTCATTTATATATTGTTTTTTGGTCTTCTTATCTATAAACCACGCTATAAATTCAACTATAACATTTTACAGGTAAACAGTTTGGCGCCCATTGTGGGGCCTGGACAGTTACGTAATTGATTTGATACATTCATTTGTTAACAAGTCTTGACTCTTTCCTTAGTAAAAGAGAAACCAGATATGGCAGGTAATGATATCAACAACGCTTACAATGTTGGAGCATACGATGAACGGGAAGATATGTTTCAACGTGATGATTTAACCAACGAAATCTGCAACGAAGTGGATGTAACGACCCCGGTTCGCTAAGGACAATATCCTCCCCTTGTATGGGGCCTAACTCCCGATGATGGGTAGGATGAGCACGTCGTTGAAATAGTCAAAATCTTGAGGGAACAACAAAAAGCGATTATGGATCATCTCTAAGGAAAGATCGTGTGATGACAGAATTAAAGCAGACATTATCAGGTGCTTCCAATAATGGTAATGGAAGGGTTCTGGTTCCTCCCAACGCTCATGCAAATCAAACGACTCAAAGAACCGAGAACAACACTTCAAAAGATGAGGTCGGTTTCGACGAGGCCGGAGGGACGGATAGTGGATCTGGAAATAACAACTTGAATGACCCTTTCAAAACTGAGCTTATGAGGTTTATGATAGAAATGAACGAACGGGTGGATCAGAATGCAAATGAGTTTTATGCTCGAATGGATCAGATCCCGGGCGCGCCACCAGTGCTAAAGGGTCAAGATTAAAAGAAGTAGACACATTTGCCGTTTAAACCAAGTGTGGCGCCGGAGTTGATCCCAAAAAGGTTCAGTATGCCAGATATACCAAAGTATGATGGGACATGGGATCCACATGGGTACATTACGACTACGGTAGTAAAGGGAAATGACCTGGCCTAGTTTGCTGAAAAAGTTCGGACAGAACCTTACGAAGGGTGCCTTAATGTGGTACTCTCTCTTACCAGAACACTCTATTGACTCTTTTGAAATGCTCGCAGATTCATTTATCAAGTCTCATGCTGGAGTAAGTAAGGTCCAGGCAAGGAAGGCGCATATATTCAGAATTTCTCAAGGAGAATATGAGCTATTGCAGGAGTTCATAATCCAATTCCAGAAAGAAAGGATGTTGTTACCAGCGATTACAGATGAGTGGGAAGCGGAGGCATTTACGAAGGGACTCAATCTGCTAAGTTCTGATGCCTCCCAAAAATTGAAGGAGAGCTTGATCAAGTTTCAGGCCACTATATGAGCAGATGTTCACAATCGCTACGAGTCAAAAAATAAGAATTGAAGATGATCAACTTGGTTCTTTGGAGTCTTCCAAGGGACGGTGTCGCGATAGGAATAAAGTTAATTTAAAAATGATTTTGATGCAGATCAGAGGTCCCCTAAAAGTCATTTTCAGCCTTACGGGAGGGCAGATGGGCATAGTAATAAAGGATTCCAGTCATCAGATAGGTTCGCTCCCGACAAAAGGGCGGATCGCAGTCGAAGTAGCAGATCGTTGCAGGAAAAGAGGCGTCGTGGTCCCGAGATCCCGTATATCCCTGGTTATCTGATTATAACTTTAATATCAGCCTGGTAGATTTGGCATCGGCAATGAGGAATATTAAAGAAGCTAGGTTCCTAAAACTAATCCGGTCGGATCCTAGCCAAAGAGATCCTAATATGTGGTGTGAATTCCATAGGACTCACGGCCATAGAACTAGGGATTGCCGGCATCTTCGTGAGGAGGTGGCTATGCTGTTGAAAAATGGCCACCTCAGAGAATTTTAAGCGACCGTGCCAAGAAAAACTATGGAAGAAGCCGGGATAATGCAGAAGTATCAAAGTTGGCAGTAGGGTCGCCTCGGATGACAATTAACATGATCTTCGGAGGGGACGAAGTCAACACATTTTCAGCAGCAAAGAAGACGAAGATATCAGTGACTCATGGAAAGAGGATTCGGGAAATCTAGGAAGATGACATCACTTTCATAGAGGAAGATGCTGATGGACTTCTCCTACCGCATAATGACGCGTTGGTAATTTCACTTAATGTTTTAGATTTCAAAGTTAAGCATGTTTTGGTTGATCCAGGAATTTCGACCAACATCATACCATGGAGAATTTTAGAACAAGTGAAGTTAACCGGGTACATCATTCTGGTGATAAAGCTTCTGGCCGGCTTCAACTTAAAGAGTGTGACCACCCGAGGAGAAATTTTGCTGCCCACACATGCCGAAGGAGTATCAAAGCCCACCCTGTTCGAAGTGGTAGATGGCGACATGGGCTATAATGTGATCCTTGGAAGGCCTTGGATACATGAAATGAAGGTCGTACCTTCAACATACCATCAACTTTTAAAGTTTCCAACTCTAGAAGGGACCAAGCAGATAAGAGAAGACCAACCGGCTGCAAGGGAGATGAACACAGTAACCATTTCTAGCAGCAAAGACAAAGATCCTAGCAAATAGCAATTACAGGAACCGGTGCCTTCTCCCATCCCAATTGAAGATGATAAAAGCAAGGAGTCATCAGAATTATATCAGGTACCTAGGTCTTTTTAGGTACCAGAGGAGACGGATGTGACCAAGTCAACCGCAGAAGAACTCGAGTGGCTTTGTTCGAAGAGTTTCTGGAGAGAAAATTCCACTAATTAGGAATGGGGTTGAGTCCCGAACGCGGGTTAGAACTTATAGATTTTCTTAAATATAACGTTGGTTGCTTTGCCTGGTCACACTCGGATATGACAGTCATTCCATTTTAGGTGGCAGTCCACAAACTGAGTATGGATCCAAATTTTCCTTCGGTAAGGAAGAAGAAACGACCGATAGCAGAGGTCAGAAATAGGTTTGTCAAGGAAGAGGTTACCCGATTACTTAACAGCGGTTCGATTCGAGAGGTAAAGTACCCGGAGTGGTTAGCTAACATAGTAGTAGTGCCTAAAAAGAATAACAAATTTAGGATGTGTGTATATTATAAGGATTTAAATAAGGCGTGCTCCAAAGACTCTTTCCCATTACTAAACATTGATCAAATGATCGATGCTATGGCCGAGCACGAGTTAATGAATTTCTTGATGCTTATTCCGGGTACAATCAAATTAGGATGAACCCAGAAGATGAAGAGAAGACTTCTTTCATCACAAACTTTGGCACGTATTACTATAATGTGATGCATTTTGGGCTTAGAAACGCCGGAGCCACTTATCAGCGGCTCGTTAATAAGATGTTTGAAAACAGATAGGTAAGATGATGGAAGTCTATATTGACGACATGTTAGTTAAGTATCTTAATGCAGGTGATCATTTGGAACATCTCTAAGAGACATTTGACATTCTGAGAAAGTACAACATGAAGCTCAACTCGAAGAAGTGTGCTTCGGGTTGGCTCGAGTAAATTCTTGGGGTTTTTGGTCTCACAAAGAGGGATCGAAGTAAACCCCATCAAAGTCAAATTCATCGAGGATATCCTGGACCAGCTAACAAGTGTGAAAAAAGTACAGAGGTTCATCGGTAGTTTGGCGGCTTAAGGCAAGTTCCTCTCAAGGTCCTCGGGGAAGTGCTACCACTTCTTTTAACTTTTGAAAAAGAAGAGCGACTTCGTGTGGACTCCAGAATGCAAACAAGCACTAAATGACCTAAAAAGGTACCTACATAGCCCTCCATTGTCGTCAAAACCAGGAGAAGGTGAAGAATTGTTGATGTATCCGGCGGTCTCGGGAGTAGCGGTAAGTGCCATCTTAGTTTGGGAAGAAGAAGGTACATAATTTCTCATTTATTATGTTAGTAAAATACTATCAGGAGCGGAGACACGATATCCGCACCTGGAAAAGCATAGGCCTTATTTTCAATGTCATCCAATATCTGTTGTGACAACCTTTCCCTTAAAGAATGTCCTTCACAAGCCTAAGTTTGACATTAAACTGCAATTAATTCATAAATTTAGGCCGACTTTGTGGCCGATTTCAGTCCGGGATTAATGTGTTGGCTGCTAATGAAGTAGTGCTAGTATCGGGAGTCTGGACCTTGTTTATGGATGGAGCCTCAAACATAAAAGGGTCCGATCTCAGGGTAGTTTTAATCACTCCTTCGGGGGAAACCGTAAGACAGGCCATTAGAACTGTGCCATTAACCAACAATGAAGCCGAGTACGAGGCTTTGGTTGTAGGACTTGAACTATCTCGGGGACTAGGTCCGAGGTCATCGAGATAAAATGCGACTTCTAGCTGGTGGTAAACCAAGTGTATGGAATTTTTGACACAAAGGAGGAGTGCATGCAACAGTACTTGAACATGGTTCAAGCATTACTTACACAATTCAGAGAGTGGGAAATCGTACACATTTTGATGGTGGAAAATATGTGTCACGACCCCAGTTCACCCTCCACGAACATATCGTGATGGCACCTAGTTCCTACAACTAGGTAAGCCTAACAATGCGGAAATAACAACCTAACTTGCGAAACAGTTAAATAAAGCTAGACATATTAAAATAGTAACTGCATATAAAGCCGCTTGGCCTATACAACTCAAAAGAAATACGGAAGTCTACAACTCAATCCCAAAACCCAGAAACTCACGGGAACCACAGGATAATAGAAATACTGTAAATGCTCTAATCTCCAGAATGTCTACATCAAACGTATGATAGAATCTAGACACTACAGATAGAATAAGGAAGGAGACTCTTCGGTCTGCGGACGCTGCAGATATACCTCGAAGTCTCCGTAGCTCTCCTCGCCTCAAGGATAGTGCGCCTGAGTGGAGGTACCTGGATCTGCACATGAAAAACATGTGCAGGAAGGCGATGAGTACACCACGAGCGGGTACTCACGGTAAGTACCCAAAGGCTAACCTAGGTTGGGTAGTGACGAGGAAGGTCGGGCCCTACCGAGATAAAATATAATAATAAATTAACAGTATGAAAAACTGACAATAATAATGAGTACAACAGTGAGATAAGGCGGGTTAAACAAGGCAATATCAAATACACAAAGAACGGAACAACCACAGAATAAGTACAGCTCAAAACCAATGGTAACAATGAGGATATCCCAGGATACCGTCCTGTAGTCCTTTACTCAACTGTCCAGTGGATCTCCCGGGATACCGTCCCGTAGTCCAGCTATCAACGTCAGGGGGATCTATCGGGAATCTAACCCGTAGTTCCAAAGTAAATGTACAGGGGGATCTATCGGGAATCTAACGCGCAGTCCCAAAGTAAATATGCCGGGGGATCTATCGGGAATCTAACCCGCAGTCCCAAAGTAAATGTGCAGGGGGATCTATCGGGAATCAAANATAAACGCGGTCCACAACAAGAGAATTCCCCCACAGGAGTCGAAACATAAACAGAGAAACTCAAGGAAATTCCGAGGTACACCCAAATGCGGAGCAAAATAAAAAAGACATATAAGAATAAGTAGAGCCTAAATCGAATAGAACCGATACACTTCTATAACAAACCATGACAATACCTGTGATGACAGAATCGGAGGCAACAGTCTCGGTACGGGTAGGTGGGGTAGCAACTGCGGTTGTAACCAAAGCCTGAGAACTCTGCGGGGCGCGCTGTGGCCGAGAAGTCTGTGGAGGTGCACTCCTCCCAAGTCTAGGGCAATACCTCACCACATGGCGTATGTCACCTCACTCAAAGCAACCTCGTGACTGACGTGGCAGTGGGAACTGTGCGGTACGGGTACTCCAAGACCCCTGAACACCTGAAACTCGGTGGGAACTCTGAGGTGTAAACTGAGCTGGCTGACCACAAAAACCTCTACCATGACGCACCCTTGCCTCCAAAATAAGGACCAGTATATCTCCCCGGTCCACGAGGTCTACTCACTCCTCTATACTCTCCCTCCTGACCTCTTCTGTCCTCTCTCTCCTGGACCCACCTGTCCTCTACTCGGCGAGAGGTACTCACCACCCGCTGAACTGGGACCACAGGTTGTGTCGCCATGACACCTAGAACCTGACCAATGGATACTCGCTGCTCTGGAGTGGGGGCGGCGGGAGTCTGGGTCCCTCCCCCGATCTGTGAAGTAGCCGATACAACCTGAATCAATCCAGCCTGAATCAATGTACCAAACATGTTCAGGAATTGTGCCAAAGTCTCCTGAAGGGCTGGAGTAGTAGTAGCTGTAGTAGGTGTGCCAGGTGCCTGGGCTCCGGCTGGATCTGCTGGCGGTACCTCGGCGGCAGCTTGCGCAGGTGCTCTGGTTGCACCACGGGCGCGTCCTCGGCCTCTACCCCGTCCCTGGCCTCTGACGGCTACAGTAGGGGGCGCGATTTCCTGATCATCTCGAGTAGCACGTGTCCTCACCATATGTGAGAGAATAGAAGACTGAAGTTTGGAATTGTGAATGTCAAAATCTCGCACGACAAGGAAGTCAAATGAAGTGGAATTTTCCTAACAGTTACATAGCTTCTCGTAGATAAGTACAGACGTCTCCGTACCGATCAACGAGACTCTAATAAACCGGCCTATGTTCCGTGACTCCTATGAACCTAGAGCTCTGATACCAACTTGTCACGACCCCAGTTCACCCTCCATGAACATGTCGTGATGGAACCTAGTTCCTACAACTAGGTAAGCCTAACAATGCGGAAATAACAACCTAACTTGCGAAATGGTTAAATAAAGCTAGACATATTAAAATAGTAACTGCATATAAGGCCGCTCGGCCTATACAACTCAAAAGAAATACGGAAGTCTACAACTCAATCCCAAAACCCGGGAACTCACGGGAACCACAGGCTAATAGAAATACTGTAAATGCTCTAATCTCCAGAATGTCTACATCAAAAGTATGATAGAATCTAGACACTACAGATAGAATAAGGAAGGAGACTCTTCGGTCTGCGGACGCTGCAGATATACCTCGAAGTCTCCGTAGCTCTCCTCGCCTCAAGGATAGTGCACCTGAGTGGAGGTACCTGGATCTGCACATGAAAAACATGTGCAGGAAGGGCATGAGTACACCACAGCGGTACTCAGTAAGTACCAAGCCTAACCTCGGTTGGGTAGTGACGAGGAAGGTCGGGCCCTACCGAGATAAAATATAATAATAAATTAACAGTATGAAAAACTGACAATAATAATGAGTACAACAGTGAGATAAGGCGGGTTAAACAAGGCAATATCAAATACACAAAGAACGGAACAACCACAGAATAAGTACAGCTCAAAACCAATGGTAACAATGAGGATCTCCCAGGATACCATCCTGTAGTCCTTTTCTCAACTGTCCAGTGGATCTCCCGGGATGCCTTCCCGTAGTCCAGCTATCAACGTGCAGGGGGATCTATCGGGAATCTAACCCGCAGTCCCAAAGTAAATGTACAGGGGGATCTATCGGGAATCGAACCTGCAGTCCCAAAGTAAATGTGCAGGGGGATCTATCGAGAATCGAACCCGCAGTCCCAAAGTAAATGTGCAGGGGGATCTATCGGGAATCGAACCCGCAGTCCGAAAGTAAACAAACAAGGGGGGGGGGGGGAGCTATCGGAATCCCACATCCGCAGTCCCAATGTAAATGCGCAACCACAACCAGAAGATATTCAGAAATGAAGTACAAAAGGCAAACATCAGGTAGTACTAGCCTAGCATGCTTCACGTAGTACAGTCAAGGCAACTTAAACAATTAGGCAAGTTAAATCAACTAAACATGCTTTTCTAATCTAACACAGGTTATAACTGCAAGTAAAACAAGGCAAATATGAAGGAAACTCAGTCTCAATATCTTAAGTAAAAACCGGGTATTTCAACAATTAGCTCAAGTACGCGCTCGTCACCTCACGTACAAGGCACTCAATTACCACATATCAAATCCTAAGGGGAAAGGTCCCCCACATAAGGTTAGACAAGCCACTTACCTCGAACCGGCTCAAATTCAACTAGAAACCACGCCTTTGCCACGAGTATCCGACTCTAAATGACCCAAATCTATTCAATACATTTACATATCATAAATAACATCGCAAACAACTGGTTTTGCTATTTAATTCAAAGCTACAGCGTGAAATTAGGTGAAATGACCAAAATGCCCTTCAGGCCAACGCCTCGGAATCAAATAATTTTCACATTTTCAAAATCCTCGTACTTTCACGAGTCTAACCATATAAAAATCTCCAAAATCGGAGGTCAAATGCTCACTCAAAACTCAATGGTTTAGCCTATGAAGTTTTGCCCAATTTCTTCCAATTTTTGATCCCAAATTCGAATTTAAAGGATGGATTTAACTACAAAATGATGAAATATAACTAGAAGGGATTAAAGAAACGTTACCCAATAGTCTTCTCTTCAAAACCCTCTGAAAATCGCCCTTGCCCGAGCTCAATTTGATTTTTCTAACTTATGAAATCAAACCCTCGAATTTTCTATATCGGAACAGGCATTTCCGCTTCTGCGGACAATGGACCGCTTCTGCGGTCCCGCTTATGCGGAAAATGAGTCGCTTCTGCGACTTTCACTAAAGAGCCAATGTCCGCTTCTGCGGACCATTAACCGCTTATGCGGTTTCGCTTCTGCGGAATTTAAGCCGCTTCTGCGGTTCTAATAAAAGTCCAAGTTTCCGCATCTGCGGTTCTCTTTCTCGCAGATGCGAGGCCGCTCCTGCGGAATTTTTTCCGCATCTGCGGTACCTGAAAAACTCTGCCCAAACCCGCTCCTGCGATGACCAGGCCGCTTCTGCGGCTCCGCTTCTGCGGTTCCCAAGCCGCAGAAGCGAAAATACCAGAAGAGAGGAAAACCAGCTGTTGCAACAATTCAAAAATTCTTCCGTTAACCACCCGAAATCATCCTGAGGCCCTCGGGACCTCAACCAAAAGAACCAATAGCACCTAATACCTCATTCAAACTTGTACCAACCCTTAAACCACCTAAAACAACGTTGGAAAGTCGAATTAATCAATGGTTTGAGCCTAAGAACTTCAAATTCCATAAAAATACATTTTCGATCAAAAACCTAACCAAAACACGTCCGAATGACCTGAAATTTTGCACACACATCCCAAATGACACGACAGAGCTACTGCAACTTCCAGAATTCCATTCCGGACCTCGGATCAAAAATTCACTATCGGACCAGAAACTTCAAAAAATTCAACCTTCGACATTTCAAGCCTAAATGAGCTACGGACTTCCAAAATACATTCCGAACACGCTCCCAACACCGAAATCACCTAACGGAGGTAACAGAACCATTGGATTTCCATTCCGAGGTCGTCTTCACACTGTTCCGACTACGGACCATTTTTCAACACTTAAGCTCTCATTTAGGGACTAAGTGTCCCAAAACTCTCCGCACCGAATGTCCCGGCAAGCCAAAATAGCAGAAATGAACTTAGGGGAAGCAGTTAATAGGGGATCGGGGCGTTAATTCTTAAGACGACTGGCCGGGTCGTCACATCCTTCTACACTCAAACATTCGTTCGTCCTCGAACGAGCATAGAGAACATATCTGAAGTAGTGAAAAGATGAGGGTAACTGCTGCGCATTTCCTGCTCGGTCTCCCAGGTCGCCTCCTCGGCCGGCTGACCCCGCCACTGAACCTTCACTGAAGCTATGTTCTTTGGCCTCAACTTTCTGATCTGCCTGTCAAATATTGCCACCGGCTCCTCAACTTAGGATAGATCCTTGTCCAACTGGACTGAACTGAAATCCAGCACGTGCGACGGATCCCCGTGATACCTCCGGAGCATCGAAACATGAAATACCGGATGAACTCCGGCCAAACTGGGAGGTAAGGCAAGCTCATAGGCAACCTCCCCAACTCGCCTCAAGATCTCAAAAGGGCCAATAAACCTCGGACTCGCTTCCCTTTCTTCCCAAACCTCATGACGCCTTTCATAGGCGAAACCCGAAGCAGAGCCCGCTCAGCAACCATATATGAAACATCACGAACCTTCCTGTCCGCGTAACTCTTCTATCTGGACTGGGCTGTACGGAGTCTATCCTGAATCGTCTTAACTTTCTCCAATGCATCCTGAACTAACTCTGTGCCCAATAGCCCGGCCTCACCCGGCTCGAACCAACCTACCGGAGATCTACACCTCCTACCATATAAAGCCTCATACGGCGCCATCTAAATGCTGGACTGATAGCTGTTGTTGTAAGCAAACTCCGCCAAAGGCAAGAAATGATCCCAAGACCCTCCAAACTCAATCACACACGCACGGAGCATATCCTCAAGTATCTGAATAGTGCGCTCGGACTGTCCATCCGTCTGGGGGTGAAATGCTGCGCTCAACTCCACCCGAGTGCCTAACTCCTGCTGCACGGCTCTCCAGAACCGCGATGTAAACTGGGTACCTCTGTCCGAAATGATAGAAACTGGAATACCATGCAGACGGACGATCTCCCGAATATAAATCTGCGCCAACCGTTCCGATGAATAAGTGTTACACACAGGAATAAAATGAGCGGACTTGGTCAGCCGATCCACAATGACCCAAATGGCATCAAACTTCTTCAAGGTCCGTGGGAGTCCCGATACGAAGTCCATGGTGATGCGCTCCCATTTCCACTCCGGAATCTCTATCTGCTGAAGCAACCCACCTGGGCACTGGTGCTCATACTTCACCTGCTGGCAGTTGAGGCATCTAGACACATAACCAACTATATCTTTCTTCATCCGCCTCCACCAGTAGTGCTGCCTCAAGTCCTGATACATCTTCGCGGCATCCAGATGGATGGAATACCGCGAACTATGGGCCTCTGCTAGAATCAACTCTCGAAGACCATCAACATTGGGAACACAAGTCCGGCCCTGCATCCTCAATACCCCGTCATCTTCAATGGTCACATCTCTGGAATCTCCACGCTGAACCTTGTCCTCAAGGACAAGTAAATGAGGGTCCTCATACTGCTGCTCCCTGATACGATCAAATAAGGAAGCCCGGGAAACCACACAAGCTAGAACCCGACTGGGCTCTGAAAGATCCAATCTCACAAACTGGCTGGCTAAGGCCTAAACATCCATCGCCATAGGCCTCTCTGAAGCTGGTAAATATGCCAAACTCCCCAAACTCTCCGCCCGGCAACTCAAGGCATCCGCCACCACATTGGCCTTGCCCGGGTGATACAGGATAGTGATGTCATAATCCTCCAGCAACTCTAACCACCTCCTCTGACGTATATTAAGATCCTTTTGCTTGAGTCAGTGTTGCAAGCTCCGATGATCAGTATAGATCTCACAAGGCACACCGTACAAATAATGAAGCCAGATCTTCAAGGCATGAACAATGGCAGCTAACTCAAGGTCGTGGACAGGGTAATTCTTTTCATGTATCTTCAACTGTCTGGACGCGTAGGCAATCACCCTACCGTC
>NW_017670504.1:357670-385001 GCF_001879085.1 Nicotiana attenuata | reverse complement strand
GGGGGCGCGGGTGTCTGATCATCTCGAGTAGCACGTGTCCTCACCATCTGTGAGAGAATAGAAGTCGGAAGTTTAGAATTGATGTTCAAAAATCTCGCACGACAGGAATCAAATGAAGTGAAATTTTCCTAACGGTTACATAGCCTCTCGTAGATAAGTACAGACGTCTCTGTACCGATCAACGAGACTCTAATAAACCGGCCTGTGTTCCGTGACTCCTATGAACCTAGAGCTCTGATACCAACTTGTCACGACCCCAGTTCACCCTCCATGAACACGTCGTGATAGCACCTAGTTCCTACAACTAGGTAAGCCTAACAATGCGGAAATAACAACCTAACTTGCGAAATGGTTAAATAAAGCTAGACATATTAAAATAGTAACTGCATATAAGGCCGCTCGGCCTATACAACTCAAAAGAAATACGGAAGTCTACAACTCAATCCCAAAACCCGGAAACCACAGGCTAATAGAAATACTGTAAATGCTCTAATCTCCAGAATGTCTACATCAAAAGTATGATAGAATCTAGACACTACAGATAGAATAAGGAAGGAGACTCTTCGGTCTGCGGACGCTGCAGATATACCTCGAAGTCTCCGTAGCTCTCCTCGCCTCAAGGATAGTGCACCTGAGTGGAGGTACCTGGATCTGCACATGAAAAACATGCGCAGGAAGGGCATGAGTACACCACAGCGGTACTCAGTAAGTACCAAGCCTAACCTCGGTTGGGTAGTGACGAGGAAGGTCGGGCACTACCGAGATAAAATATAATAATAAATTAACTGTATGAAAAACTGACAATAATAATGAGTACAACAGTGAGATAAGACGGGTTAAACAAGGCAATATCAAATACACAAAGAACGAAACAACCACAGAATAAGTACAGCTCAAAACCAATGGTAACAATGAGGATCTCCTAGGATACCGTCTTGTAGTCCTTTTCTCAACTGTCCAGTGGATCTCCCGGGATGCCTTCCCGTAGTCCAGCTATCAACGTGCAGGGGGATCTATCGGGAATCTAACCCGCAGTCCCAAAGTAAATGTGTAGGGGGATCTATCGGGAATCGAACCCGCAGTCCAAAGTAAATGTACAGGGGGATCTATCGGGAATCTAACCCGCAGTCCCAAAGTAAATGTGCAGGGGGATTTATCGGGAATCGAACCTGCAGTCCCAAAGTAAATGTGCAGGGGGATCTATCGGGAATCAAACAAACCCGTAGTCCCAAAGTAAACAAACAAGGGTGGGGGGGGGGGGGAAAGCTACCGGAATCCCACATCCGTAGTCCCAATGTAAATGTGCAACCACAACCAGAAGATATTCAGAAATGAAGTACAAAAAAGGCAAACATCAGGTAGTACTAGCCTAGCATGCTTCACGTAGTACAGTCAAGGCAACTTAAACAATTAGGCAAGTTAAATCAACTAAACATGCTTTTCTAATCTAACACAGGTTATAACTGCAAGTAAAACAAGGCAAATATGAAGGAAACTCAGTCTCAATATCTTAAGTAAAAACCGGGTTTTTCAACAATTAGCTCAAGTACGCGCTCGTCACCTCACGTACAAGGCACTCAATTACCACATATCAAATCCTAAGGGGAAAGGTCCCCCACACAAGGTTAGACAAGCCACTTACCTCGAACCGGCTCAAATTCAACTAGAAACCACGCCTTTGCCACGAGTATCCGACTCTAAATGGCCCAAATCTATTCAATACATTTACATATCATAAATAACATCGCAAACAACTGGTTTGGCTATTTAATTCAAAGCTACGACGTGAAATTAGGTGAAATGACCAAAATACCCTTCAGGACAACGCCTCGAAATCGAATAATTTTCACATTTTCAGAATCCTCGTACTCTCACGAGTCTAACCATATAAAAATCTCCCAAATCGGAGATCAAATGCTCACTCAAAACTCAATGGTTTAGCCTATGAAGTTTTGCCCAATTTCTTCCAATTTTTGATCCCAAATTCGAATTTAAAGGATGGATTTAACTACAAAATGATGAAATATAACTAGAAGGGATTAAAGAAACGTTACTCAATAGTCTTCTCTTCAAAACCCTCTGAAAATCACCCTTGCCCGAGCTCAATTTGGTTTTTCCAACTTATGAAATCAAACCCTCGAATTTTCTATATCAGAACAGGCATTTCCGCTTCTGCGGACAAGGGACCGCTTCTGCGGTCCCGCTTATGCGGAAAATGAGTCGCTTCTGCGACTTTCACTAAAGAGCCAATGTCCGCTTCTGCGGACCATTAACCGCTTATGCGGTTCCGCTTCTGCGGAATTTAAGCCGCTTCTGCGGTTCTAATAAAAGTCCAAGTTTCCGCATCTGCGGTTCTCTTTCTCGCAGATGCGAGGCCGCTCCTGCAGAATTTCCTCCGCATCTGCGGTACCTGAAAAACTCTGCCCAAAACCGCTCCTGCGATGACCAGGCCGCTTCTCCGGTTCCCAAGCCGCAGAAGCGAAAATACCAGAAGAGAGAAAAACCAGCTGCTGCAACACTTCAAAAATTCTTCCGTTAACCACCCGAAATCATCCCGAGGCCCCCGGGACCTCAACCAAAAGAACCAATAGCACCTAATACCTCATTCAAACTTGTACCAACCCTTAAACCACCTAAAACAACGTCGGAAAATTGAATTAATCAATGATTTGAGCCTAAGAACTTCAAATTCCATAAAAATACATTTTCGATCAAAAACCTAACCAAAACATGTTCGAATGACCTGAAATTTTGCACAATCATCCCAAATGACACGACGGAGCTACTGCAACTTCCGGAATTCCATTCTGGCCCTCGGATAAAAAATTCACTATCGGACCGGAAACTTCAAAAAATTCAACCTTCGGCATTTCAAGCCTAAATGAGCTACGAACTTCCAAAATACATTCCGAACACGCTCCCAACCCCGAAATTACCTAGCGGAGGTAACGGAACCATTGGATTTCCATTCCGAGGTCGTCTTCACACTGTTCCGACTATGGACCATTTTTTAACACATAAGCTCTCATTTAGGGACTAAGTGTCCCAAACTCTCCGAAACTCAACACCGAATGTCCGGCAAGCCAAAATAGCAGAAATGAACTTAGGGGAAGCAGTTAATAGGGGATCAGGGCGTTAATTCTTAAGACGACCGGCCGGGTCGTCACATTCTCCTACACATAAACATTCGTTTGTCCTCGAACGAGCATAGAGAACATACCTGAAGTAGTGAAAAGATGAGGGTAACTGCTGCGCATTTCCTGCTCGGTCTCCCAGGTCGCCTCCTCGGCCGGCTGACCCCGCCACTGAACCTTCACTGAAGCTATGTTCTTTGGCCTCAACTTTCAGATCTGCCTGTCCAATATTGCCACCGGCTCCTCAACTTAGGATAGATCCTTGTCCAACTGGACTGAACTGAAATCCAACACGTGCGACGGATCCCCGTGATACCTTCGGAGCATCGAAACATTAAATACCGGATGAACTCCGGCCAAACTGGGAGGTAAGTCAAGCTCATAGGCAACCTCCCCAACTCGCCTCAAGATCTCAAAAGGGCCAATAAACCTCGGACTCAACTTCCCTTTCTTCCCAAACCTCATGACGCCTTTCATAGGCGAAACCCGAAACAGAGCTCGCTCACCAACCATATATGAAACATCACGAACCTTCCTGTCCGCGTAACTCTTCTGTCTGGATTGGGCTGTACGGAGTCTATCCTGAATCGTCTTAACTTTCTCCAATGCATCCTGAACTAACTCTGTGCCCAATAGCCTGGCCTCACCCGGCTCGAACCAACCCACCGGAGATCTACACCTCCTACCATATAAAGCCTCATACGGCGCCATCTGAATGCTGGACTGATAGCTGTTNCTCAAAATCAACTAGAAACCACGCCTTTGCCACGAGTATCCGACTCCAAATGGTCCAAATCTATTCAATACATTTACATATCATAAATACATCGCAAACAACTGGTTTTGCTATTTAATTCAAAGCTACGACGTGAAATTAGGTGAAATGACCAAAATGCCCTTCAGGCCAACGCCTCGAAATTGAATAATTTTCACATTTTTAGAATCCTCGTACTCTCACGAGTCTAACTATATAAAAATCTCCCAAATCGGAGGTCAAATGCTCACTCAAAACTCAATGGTTTAGCCTATGAAGTTTTGCCCAATTTCTTCCAATTTTTGATCCCAAATTCGAATTTAAAGGATGGATTTAACTACAAAACATGATGAAATATAACTAGAAGGGATTAAAGAAACGTTACCCAATAGTATTCTCTTCAAACCCTCTGAAAATCGCCCTTGCCCGAGCTCAATTTGGTTTTTCTAACTTATGAAATCAAACCCTCGAATTTTCTATATCAGAACAGGCATTTCCGCTTCTGCGGACAAGGGACCGCTTCTGCGATCCCGCTTATGCGGAAAATGAGTCGCTTCTGTGACTTTCACTAAAGAGCCAATGTCCGCTTCTGCGGACAATTAACCGCTTATGCGGTTCCGCTTCTGCGGAATTTAAGCCGCTTCTGCGGTTCTAATAAAAGTCCAAGTTTCCGCATCTGCGGTTCTCTTTCTCGCAGATGCGAGGCGCTCCTGCGGAATTTCCTCCGCATCTGCGGTACCTGAAAAACTCTGCCCAAACCCGCTCCTGCGATGACCAGGCCGCTTCTGCGGTTCCCAAGCCGCAGAAGCGAAAATACCAGAAGAGAGAAAAACCAGCTGCTGCAACACTTCAAAAATTCTTCCGTTAACCACCTGAAATCATCCCGAGGCCCCCGGGACCTCAACCAAAAGAACCAATAGCACCTAATACCTCATTCAAACTTGTACCAACCCTTAAACCACCTAAAACAACGTCGGAAAGTCGAATTAATCAATGATTTGAGCCTAAGAACTTCAAATTCCATAAAAATACATTTTCGATCAAAAACCTAACCAAAACACGTCCGAATGACCTGAAATTTTGCACACACATCCCAAATGACACGACGGAGCTACTGCAACTTCCGGAATTCCATTCCGGCCCTCGGATAAAAAATTCACTATCGGACCGGAAACTTCAAAAAATTCAACCTTCGGCATTTCAAGTCTAAATGAGCTACGGACTTCCAAAATACATTCCGAACACGCTCCCAACCCCGAAATCACCTAACGGAGGTAACGGAACCATTGGATTTCCATTCCGAGGTCGTCTTCACACTGTTCTGACTAAGGACCATTTTTCAACACTTAAGCTCTCATTTAGGGACTAAGTGTCCCAAAACTCTCCGAAACTCAACACCGAACGTCCCAGCAAGCCAAAATAGCAGAAATGAACTTAGGGGAAACAATTAATAGGGGATCGGGGCGTTAATTCTTAAGACGACCGGCCGGGTCGTCACAATGTGGAGGCAGACACATTGGCTAATTTGGGTTCATCCACAAAGATGAGGGGATCTGATTCCAGTGCGGTCGTCCAATTGCTGCATTCGGTACTGGATGTGGACGGCTATGAAGTTAATTCAACCAACCTAATCTGGGCTGGTGGAACGAGTTCATCGAATATCTAAGACATGGTAAATTGCCCAAAGACCTAAAAGCATCCCGGGCACTACGACCAAGACGGCTCTTACTGTCTTAATAATTGACAATTGTACAGGAGGTCATTCCAAGGACCATTGGCTTGGTGTCTAGGGGACTCGGAGGCTGACTACGTGATGAGGGAAGTCCATGAAGGAGTCTGCGGAAACCACTTCGGTGCAGACTCGTTGCTTCTCAGGTTAGTCAGGACTGGCTACTACTGGCCCCGAATGGAACAAGACCCAAAGGCATTTGTAGAAAAGTGCGATAAATGCCAACGACATGCACAGTTAGTGCATCAGGTGGCGGAACTTCTGCATTCGGTGGTGTCACTGTGGCCATTTATGAAAATAGGGAATAGACATAGTCAGTCCCTTACCACAAGGGCCAGGGAAGGTAAGATTTCTTTTGGTTTTAACTGATTATTTTACTAAATGGGTTGAAGTAGGTGCTTACCAAAAGATTGGAGAACGTGAAGTGGTTGATTTCATATGGGACCACATAGTCTGCCGATTTGTATACCAAAGAAGATTGCTTGTGACAACGAGCCACAGTTCATAGGTTCTAAAGTCACAAAGTTTTTGGAAGGGTTAAGGATCAATTGAATTACGTCTTCACCTTACCACCTATTTCCCTCGACAGGCAGAGTCAACCAACAAGGTAACTATTCAAAACCTTAAAAAGAAGTTAGAAGATGCTAAGGGCAAGTGGCCGGATGATCTACCAGGTGTTTATGGGCATATCAGACCATAACAAATCAAGCACGGGAGAAATACCCTTTTTGCTTGTGTACGTTTCAGAGGCTTTGATATCGGTAGAAGTGGGAGAACTGACCTTAAGGTTTTCTCGAGCAAACGAAGAAGCAAATAATGAAGCATTGCTGGTCAAGCTAGATTTGCTTGAAGAGCACCGGGATCTGGCATATGGGAGGATGATAGCGCAAAAGCAAATGATAGAAAGGTATTACAATCATAAGACAAATCTCTGATATTTCAAAGTTGGGGATTTGGTTCTGAGGAAAGTTGCTCAAAGCACTCGGGATGTTAATGCCGGGAAGCTGGGATTAACATTGGAAGGACCTTACCGGGTTTCATCTATAATCGGTAAAGGCTCATAAAAATTAGAAAATCAAGATGGAGTTAAATTGCCAAGCAAACGGAACATAACTCACCTAAAAATGTATTATTGCTGAAGATCCTTGTTGGTACTGAAAGTATGTGCTGCACTCTTTATCCCTTCGACTAGTTTTAGTCCCGATTGAGTTTTTCTGGCAAAGTTTTTAATGTGGAAACAATGTAAAGCATACTATGAAGGAAAGATCATCGGCAAGCTGGTGAATCGACAACCAAAAGCTCTGATGCCTTCACTTTTGCACAACTCGTATGGCAACCAACCTGTGGATGATTAAATAATCTTTGGCTCGGTAGCTTAACTCATCTCCCAAGACTCTCATTGTCTCCATTGGCCTCTGGAAACATATTATTTACCCATCCACAATTTGTTTCCATTGATAAGACAGCAAGCAAAGCTTACTAAAAGGGAAGTGTCATCGACGAATGCAAGACTTCCAATGTTTTAATTTTCATGCTTAGCATCCAAACACTGGGGGGGGGGGGGAATAATACATGACAAGGAATTAAAAGTGTCACGAAGACCAGAGACTGTTAAAACCAGGATTAATGTCTTATCAGGACTGGGGACTGCATGATTAGCCCCGTAGAAATAAGTTGTACAAATTAATCACATGTATTGGCCGCTTTATTTACTTAAGCAAATGAATGTTTATGTAAATGTACTTTTAAAAATAGAGGGAATAAATCAAAGTCCTTTTATTTTTATCTTATCTCTTGTCCGAATGATAAGTTAATTTATTTTATTGTTTGAAAGTTAACAAAAACTTCTAATGCTTGTGCCGGAATGAACATGACACGTCCTTCAAGAGCACCATAAACATAAGGGCCCTCACTTTTGAAACCCTCATAGTAGAGGGTAGATTCCGAAAGTGTTTATGCCCGGAATCAAAAGCTATCGAATAGGAAAATATTCCCGAAACTTTGTCAGTTAAATGCAAAAAGAATATTTTTTACATAATAATTAAGCAAAAAGTTTCTTTTATTAATTAAAGTGCCAAACTTAGTAACACACACACACACACATATATATATATAAGAGTCTTCATTGTGTCTAGCGGGGAAAGGTTGTTCAGCTACCGGTTCAAGGCCTTCATCTTCATTGCTTTGCCCTTTGGTTCCCGAATACTCAGAGTTAGTATTTGAAGAATCAGATGTAGCGGGCCGAACAGGAAGGTTCTCACGAGCGGTTGTCTTCAGTTCCTTGGCCTTGGCAATACAGTCATCAATTTTGTAAATGCCTTCTTTGGCCTCCTCTAGAGTTTTGCTCTTCGTATGATAAATGAAGTAGGATTTATCGAAGACGAGGGAATCCTCTTGGTCCTGAAGTTTTGCTCTGAGCTTATCAAACTTGGAATGGAGCTTTTCATTTTCAACTTTCATTGTGTTGATTTTGGAATCGAGCTCAACATTGGTGGTTGAGTGAAGTCGATTCTGCTCCATGACTCTTTTGAGTCTTTCTTCTATTTCTGCTCTCCTCTCCTAGGTAGCATTGAACTCCTCGGTTTTGGAGCATAAGTTAGCTTCCAGATTATTAACTTGCTCTATCAAAGCAGACTCGCGCTCAACAGCAGCAGTCACAGTGTCGTGCAGTTCGATCCACTTAGCCTTTATTTCCTTAAGGTTTTCATGTAGCTGGGCATCTTACTGGTTGTAGGCCATTCTATGTTGCTCGGACTGCTGCAGCAGGCGCTCGACAAGTTGATTCCGTTCAACCAAGAAGCAATCTCGTTCCGAAATAAGCTCTTGCTTGTCCAAAATCAACTTTTGTAGGCCCTCGAAAGCAAAAAGTTGGCCTGCAAACAGGTCAGTAAAAAGGTTACTAATGTGAAGTATAAATTAAAAGGAGATAGAATAAATTTAGATCATTGCGCGTGCCAAACAGTGCATGTTATTGTTTATAAGGCACTCCGCAGAAGGAGAGTTCATTTTTCTCCATTCCTTTGCTGAGGCCAGTGACTTCAGGTAATTGGCAAGTTCCACTGGCTTGGAAAGTATATGGTACTCCTTCAAAACTGAAAGAATGGCAATTCGCTATCCACAAGGGTCTTGAGAGGGTTCCGAATAAGTATTTCTCAAGTTCCCGAGGCCGGGAGACCGTGGGGAAGAGGCATTCACTACTTATTCGGTTGGTGCCGGTGGAGGAGAAGCAACAGGTGCCGGTGGAGAAGGAGCAACTGGTGCGGATGGAGAAGAAATGGTTGGTGTAGAAGGAGTGGCAGTTGTTACTGGCTCAGTAGTTGGTGGAAAAGGAAGGTCAGGGGCGAACTCCTTTGACCAGTGACATCGACAAGGATTGGAAAGCGGGAATTGGTATTTTCAACCAAACCCTTTCCCCAGAGTGCCTGAGCTTTTTCTGGTGGTGGATTTTGAAGCTCTCCCGATTGAGCACCCGGTTGAGCTGATGAAGACCTTTTTCTTCTTTGAAGAGGGGCATCTTCATCATTAGCCCCTTCTTCATCATCAAGGACCACTGTGGCCGGTCTGATTGATGTTCCTCTCACTCTCTTCTCCTGAGTCCCAATTTAGGAGGTACGCTTCCTCTTTGGTTTCTTATTTTTGGACTGGGGACTCCGAGAGGAGGCATCCTCACCGGAGGCACGAGTAGATCCATGAGCCCTACTCTGGTCAAGGGATTCTGAAATACCCATCCGGCCTCTTCTGAGTCTTTGAGAGCCTCGACGTCGGGGCACACGATGGAACTCTTTGGAAGTCCTATGTGGAGCGAAAGGGCAGTTAATAGATTGTTCCTAAGTTGTTAAGATTGAAAGAAAGAAGATTTTTTGCTTACCGTGATTCTTGTCTTTCCATCCATATTTGGGAGTCATCTCTTTCTACCGTAGGGATTCTGGTGTAGTAATATCCAGAATTTTCTGTACCCATCGGTCCAGGCCTTGAACTCATGGTGGTTCCGAGTAAGTATCTGGATGAAGGAAATAAAAAGTCAGCAAAGAAAGAAGTTTTCTTTTTACATGGAGGGGAAACATGTACCCGAAGACTTACGGAAAAGATTCCATGACTTAGGGAAAACTGGCTCTGCGGTCGATATGATGTCTCTGGTATAAATGACAACGAACCGTTTCATCATCCACGGTCGTTGTCATCATCAACGCTGGTAAGGAGGGCATGATGACGGTGCCTGCTAAGGTTTAGCACACTCCCACAGAGAATCTTTGGGGAGTAGAGGTGCATTATATGCGCGAAAGTTAAGGTTTCCCCGATCTCATAGCATAACTAGCGGAGGCAGGCCACTGTACACCATACAAATGGACCTACTTGTGCTAAACAGACTTGGTACCGGTGGCACAATTTTAACATTATTGGGTCAATTCCTTCACCCACTCCCAAGGTGAAAGGACCTAAAGTGAAGGGGTATGTATAGACATACAGGAACCCCAGCTTGGAGTAGGTAACTCGCTCTATCACATCGGGGGTGAGGATTTCGACGTTATCCCAACTACATTCCTTACAATAGAGAGAAAGACGAATGGAAGAAGGGTATCTACGAACAGGCTAGAACCTGTCACTTTTAGAATTTAGAGGTGGTTTGTGTTCTTGAAGATCAGATGTCGTGCTAAGGTGAAGTGGTATGATGGAGTTTATGGTTGGAGGTTCAGACTCGACGTCAACCTCTTTGGTTCTGTTCTTCTTTGGGTCCCTACCGAAGAGAAGGCCAGAGTTTCCGGGGACGACAGTGTTTGAAGACATGTTTATGAAGAAAAACTTTTTTACTGAGAAAGTTGAATATTGCAGAAGAGCTCTAAGGAGATTCGAAGAAGAAGAAAAAGGAGTTGTGAAAGTAAAGAGTGAAATGATTACTAGGGGAGAAGTTATAGACGACAAAAATCATGGTCATGCTCACCTCGAAAACTGGCAAAAATATTTGCTAAATCACGGGGCAACACGTGTTCGGGTCATTAATTGTGAGAAGACATGCGTCCTTTCAAATGTTAGAGACCGTTCAGGAACTTTCCCACCAAGAAAGAAATTCTTATCCACTTCACGGTAATGCTAAGTTGCATCATCGGGAAGTAGGGGACTATCTATATGGGGTAAATTGGTTAATGACAACTAAGCGAATAACGGAGTGACACGTGAAACAAAAGACAGGTGGGATGTGAGTCAGCAAACAGCTGACGCCAGATGCAAGCACGCAACTAGTGCTGAACGGACTCCGAAGACGAAGCAGCCGGTAACAAAGATTCAAAGCATTGTCATCGGATAACATTCAATGGGCAGCCGTTACAGAGATGGAGTTATTCCCCAGCGGCGTTGTGTCTTCTTTCTCCTTACTCTGGGAATGAAGCCGTAAGCCGAACAGAATACGGATCTGCCAATTCCATGACTTGACTGACTTCAGACTGGAATGAACCATCCAATAAATCTTTCGCCCTAAGTAAGAATATATGCATTTATAGCCAATCGTTATGCACCCATCAATGACGATTTTATTCTCATTCAAGAGGAGTTTGATTTGAGGATTTGGTCTCCATGAATCAAACCATAAATAGGATGATTAACATCCACTGTAGACACAAAATACTCTACACACAAAAGGCTATAATCTACTATCATATTACGCTCAATTTTAGCGCTTGAATATTGCTTTCACTTTTGTTATCGGAAAGGTTAAGTTCTTAGTCAGGCTTGTTATCTTCTCTAATTTCGTTTGACAATCTTACTTTTGTTCTCATTTATTTATTATTTTTAGGCAAATCGAGTCGCTTGTCTATAAACCACGCTATAAATTCAACTGTACCGTTTTATGGGTAAACAAGTATAATAACAAAGCTTATCATTTGTTATTATGCATCATCTGCTTCTAATGTTTAGGAGGGTAATTATAAAAAGGAATCACAATTTGTAAGTTAGAAAGTGAAGCCCTGTACCTTTGCATTTCATTCTTTACTTGGAGGTGAACATAAGTGAATTACATTTTCCCAGCATGAGGACCAAATATTTTGAACATAAATGAAGCATAACTTTCTTACAAATAGACACAAGAAACATGTGATTTCGACAACAGTGTTAGTGTAACAAGATAAAGAATATGGCTGTAAAAGCTTACTATGGTCATCAAGATCTTGGAGATTTCTCCAACAGTGCAGAAAGATAAACTTCATCCTTAGACTTGGAAGAAATAGCCCACATGTGTTTTTTGTACCTGAATTGCAGGAACATGTACATGAAGTCGTCGAGATCCCTCCTGTTACAGAAGAATCGATCAATCCATAACAAGCCTCCTGGTCTTAAAACGCGATCCCAGTCAAAAAGGATGAAATCTAATAGTTGCAGATCAATCCAACCATCCATAAGTCCAGTCGTATGGATCAAATCCATCGTGTTGTCAAAAAATGGGAGTCGTTGGTTCAATGTCACATACAGTGGAATCAGACCCCTAAGTGTTATCATCTCACTAAAAGGAGCCCCGAGATTCAGAGCAGTGGAGATGATTGTTACATTCTGCTCTCTCATTCTTGCAGCAAAAGTCCCTGTACCAACACCATAATCCAAACCAATTCTGATCTCCCCCGGTTTGATCGCCAAAACATCTTTGATCAAGAAATGCACTGGAACAGAGGAGTTTGTTACCCATTTTAGCTTTTCCTTCTCCATTTCAAAACATCCTATGCACTTAGTATAGCGTCGTCTTGAATTCTTACTTGATAAGCACTCAAAGTTCCTGCACTGGTAATTGCTCCATGGAACGTTTCTTCCATCTGGAATTGTCCAAAGGGACTTGGTAATTGGATAAGGCTTCAGATAGAGCTTAGAGGCCCTTGTAATGCATCTTCTCCTCGGCAAAGGATCACAACCATAAATTATTAGCTTCTGAGCCAAGTTCCAATCATCTTTACAATATGATCCAATGTCATAATCCATATATTCCTCTAACTCTTTCTTCATCAAAACACACGCATGCCCTATCGTGTTATAGATCTTCAGTGTCCCGTACATGTTAACCTTACCATTTCTATTCCCTTTAGGGGCTATATACTTCCTGATCTCTTCAATCATAAAGGAATTAATCAAGGGAACTTCTTTAATTGTCACAGTTCCAATTCCTTCAACTCTTGGCAGCCTAATTTGCCTCAGGGCAATTTGCGCCCAAGATAGAGGCCTAATCACCTCTTCCTCCAGAAACCCCTTGTACTCCAATATTGAAATTTTGCTTCTAGATAGCTCAATTTTATTCTTTTCCATCTTTTTTACAGTCAGTTCTAGCTTGTTTTGCAGATTTTCAAACTTTTTAAGCACTTGATCAACTCGAGCTCTCAGTGATTTTATGTCAAAACCATCATGCACTGCTTTCATGCCATAAAGATGGCGGCATATTTCCTCATCATGCATGAAAAATCCAACAGAATAGAAGCTAAAAAAACTCGAAAGGCTTACAAATATAAGAAGCCCCCCAAGCACAAGTTGGAGCCAACTAATAATCCTTCCTAATGCACGTTTTCGAATATGAAAATAAGGCTTCCCCATCCTCAATGACTAACAAAAACAACTATTTCTCAATCAAAGCAGAACAATTTTCCAGAAAAGAATTCAAAATGAGATGGTGCAGTGCCTATAGAAATAGCATCCAAACAAGCAAATAAAAAAGCTGCTCATTGTTCAATTACACCAAGAAGGGTAAAAGGGTGAACTGACCAACGATGGTTGAACACAAATGGAGAGAGTTCTAAGAAAATGGCTGTTAGAACCCAACAAGTTGCTCAAGTTTAATCCCTTAAACAGCTACACTGAGTGAACTTTATAGAGCTGGAAAATCGTGAACTCCAAGCTTAATAGCTGGGCCATGAGATTGATAAAGGAAGAGAAATTCTCGTGAAGGAACTGC
Organism: Nicotiana attenuata; assembly: GCF_001879085.1. Classification (NCBI taxonomy): domain Eukaryota; kingdom Viridiplantae; phylum Streptophyta; class Magnoliopsida; order Solanales; family Solanaceae; genus Nicotiana; species Nicotiana attenuata. The sequence goes on along the minus strand of NW_017670504.1, from coordinate 371,463 downwards.
CTATAGCTCAGAATTGACACAATACTAATATAAAAGCGTTGACAATTGAGAAGGGAGGGGGAACCGTTTCATTTGAGTAACTGCTTCTTGTGTCAAAGGTTGAAAGCTTTTGACCGTCCCAAGTTTCGCATATCCATATAATATATGCTAGCGAATGAGTTGAATTGGAAATCATCTTTATTCTTTTCTGCTGAGACATGATCATGTGTTTTCATGATCAACTTGTACATAGAAAATAGTAAATCTGTTTTATTTTAACAGAGAGCCTATATACATATATATATATATGTATATATATATATATATATAGAGGGGGGTGTAGAATTTTTATAACATGGGTGCACCACCAAAAAAAGGGGGAAAATTAAGTATTAAGTGGGAATTGATCCTTATTCGTCTAGGTAAATAACTTAACATTTAACCAAGTGCACCATTTAGCCTTTTTGGAGCATGAGTACCACTAGGTAGTATTTGATCAATTCTAAAAAATATATACATAAATACCTAGTTTGGCGGAAAGATCATGGTTTCATGTGCCCCGTATATCGGGCTATAGATCTGCCCCTATATATATGTACGTGCGTGGCACGTGTATGCCGTTTTGCGGTACACAATGTTGTAAAATATTATTAACTAAAAGCTTTAAAGGCTCGTTTGGTACGAGGGATGAGGAATAATTAATCACGGGATTAATGTTGCTCCCAAACGCACACGCAAACATACGTGGTCGACAAGTAATATAATGATAAGTTGAGTGTCGAACCCACAGAGACTTGTGTAAACTACTCACTAAATCGCTAAAATTGTTATTCAGTCCAGCTAAAATCAAAGGCCGATAATATGATTATATGATACTACGATTCTAAATAATAACTAAATTATCAAGTAACGAGTTGGTTGTTGTGTATTCAGTAGAGACAAGTATTCCAGGGTTGTGATCGATTCACCAATCGTATTGTGTTCTAATTAACTCTCCCTTTCATATAATTCACTCATGGTTCTCATAGCCTTCTCCCGAAGTACTACTCACCTATTCTCAATAGATTAACGCCTATATTCCTATGGAATCAATCTATTAAGAACGCATTAAGGTCACGATATTTAATTAAGCGCTGTGACTAGGTATATTCCTATCCTAACCACAAATTCGCTCCCCCTAAGGGTTAAGATCATGCTCTCTTCAATTCTTTTCTAATCTAAACACGGCTTTCCCAAGCATAGCATAGATAGTAAATAGAACCTAACTGCTGGCCAGACAATTAAGCAATTAAATACAGAATTGAAGAAACAACCATATATTGGTGAATCAAGGTCAAGTTAATATCAAACAACAATATTCATGGCTAAATCACAACCCCAGAACAATGGGTGTTTAGCCACTCATGATGTAATCAAACAATTGCATAATTGTTGAATCAATTGAAAATACTAGCAAAAGATGAAGAAAACTGAGAATTCTCCACTTCCTCACGATGTGTGTGTTTTTACTCCAAAGTGGCGTCTCCCCCTTCAAAAATAGGCTTAGTCTTGCTTTTATACGTGTTGGGTAGGTCTAGGGCCGAAATAACCTTGTCCCGGGCCAAATATGACACATTTCACGTCACCGGCCGCCAGCCCGGCGCCAGGCGCCCTCCACGGCGCCCCATTATTTGTGCACACTGTTTTCGGCGCTACAGGTGGCACCAGGCGCTGCCTATGGCGCCCAACTGGCCCTTTTTCCCGGTTTCGTTCGTTTTGGCTCAAATCTTGCGCGTTTCGCCCCGTTCCGTTTGGAATTTGGAAAAACGTAAAACATGAAAGTTGTAGCCCTTTGAGTTAGCTTTCCAACTATATATTGTGGAGACCAAATGGAGTTATGAGCAAAAATTTATATCCATTTTACTAGACAGTATGCAATATGCCTACTCGATTTTTCGTTCGCTCTAACTATCATCCGTTGACCCCCAAACACGATTCCGGCTTAATTCCTTGAGCTTTTACTCAGACTTCAAAGCTCCAAATCACTTGAATTCATTCCATAACATCTATATAGCTCAGAATCACTCCTACAAGGCATAAAACACATAATTAGTGCAAGACACTAGCGATTAAAGCTCAAACTCAATCAAAGTGCAGTAAATTTGAGCGTAATAATAAACTAAAATACGTAATTATAGCCTATCATCAACACCCCCACACTTAAACGTTGCTCGTCCTCGAGCAATGGGACTATCTAATAAACCCACCCCCCCCCCAACTACGTACAAGTATCAATTATAGAGGAGTACTTTAACTTTTACCCATACACTATACCCTAGACTATGATCAATACCGGCACATAAGCATGAACACACAAAAATTCACGTTCTTCCCGTCTTAGCATGCCCAAGTATAATATTTCACTTCAATCAATTCCAATAACCTATTTGTCACCACCCAACCTCAAGAACCGACTTGCAACCACTAAGCACCCTCAACTCATGCACTTACCCAATAAGAAAGTTTACAACATTATCAATCATTCATGAGATCATGTGCTCTTACCAACAAACAAAAGAGTGAATATAGATAGTCCACACATTCAAACATACTTTTGAATATAGATTAAGGAAATCTCACAATTTGAACAATATTCGCTCACTCTCACAAAGAGTTCATATGCATCCCGTGGTCGTACCATAAGCTTGCCCGTAGTGTATATCTCTACTAATTTAAGCTAGCCAAATCTAGGATCAATTAGGACTTTTAGGTTGTAATGTAGGCTAAGGGACGGGTATGATACAATTAGAAATAGTGGCTCCCTCCTAAGCACTTTAATACACTACATTCACAATTCAAGCGCATATTCTTCTCAACCAAATCACTTGCCATACGCAACATAGCCCTTACGTTCATTCAATCACTTCTATACTCCCACTAGCACAAATTATTAAGAATTGGAGGTGTTTTCTACATACTTTCACTATCATTTTTCTTTTCTTTTCTTTCAATTTTTCTTTTCCTTTCTCTTTTTTTCTTCACACACTCCATACAATAAAGTTCATTGGCTAGTGTCTTTGATTTCAACTTTAGTGCACCAACGGGCCCTTCCATGGTTCCCCTCAAAAGCTACTCCTCAATCTCTAACCTTATTTCTTTTAGCGACTAAGTGCCTTAGGAGGTAAAGGTTCAATCAATATCAAATTAAGAACAAAATAGGGGTATGGCTTGTAATGTGGGTGCCAAAAGAAAGGTCTATAGGCTTAAAGGGGCTAGCAACGGAAAATTTTATTTTTATGTGACAAGCACATCCATGATCAAGCAAGAAAATGCCTACGTCATCTCCTAGATTAGCACACTTACAATTTCGCTTCAATTAACACACGGGGCAAGTTCTAGACTACACAGGATGACATAGAAAATCACAAATCCTCACACACACGATGCACATGACTCAATCAAGACGGTTCTGTTCAACTCTCAAGTCAAGCAAGCACACATAATTGAGAAATTTAAGCAATATTGCACTATGTGGCATACGAGTCAAACAACTGAGAAAAGGCGTCACAAAATAGGTTATTTACTTTACTTAGGCTTCACAATTCAAACCAAATACACAGGAAAACAGAATGTATGTCATAGCCTAATGTGCCAGCATCAACCATGTTAATAAGTATCTCGGAGCGACTCGGTTTCTTCCTAAACTACTCCTAAAAAAAAGTACCCGGTTCGAGCTACACCCTGGAAAAAGAACCGGCGCCCAAAGAAAAACCAAGGGATACTACCTAACTATCCTAAAAAAATCTTTTTGGTATTTTTAATCGGACTTTATCCCTCAAGAAAATTGTCCAAAAGATCCATCATCGGGAAAAGTCTGAACTTTTTCACATTTTTTTTCAATTTTCGTTTTTTTACCTAGACTATTTCTACTACGAGTTCTAAAAGAAAAACTAAAAAAATAGTTTTATACAATTACACTTCAGAAAGTAGTTACCCCACCGTACACTTATATTATGCATAGTCCTCGATGCATGATCATAGAGAAATATTAAAACAAGGGTGAGAAATACTCCCTGAGACCCTCTCGGGCCTAGCTCGGACATGATCCTCAATATTAAGGGTCGGGACGACCCCACACTTAAGCTCAAACATGATCCTCAGCTTCAACTTTGGGTACTCAGACTTCCCCTACTCTGCAAAACAAAAATAACACAAAACTTGACACGAAAAAAAATTAATCAATAGCTAAAAGATATACATGTTGGGTTGCCTCCCAACAAGCGCCTTATTTATAGTCGTGGCACGACTCTGCTACTCTGCTCAGGCTGGGTGCTTTCTCTTCTTCTTTCTCCCATAAAGTCTAGCCTTTTTGCACACTCTCGGAAGGTCTCCTCTTTCATCTCTGGCTCTTTTCGCAGTCGTCTTTACACACTCAGCTTGCAACACTACCTCCTCTAACTCAGTTGTCCCATCTGGATCACTACAATTCACATAGAGACTCTGCTCTATCCCTTCGATTCTACCACAGTAATCATGCACAAGTCCTCATAATGCTTAGGGAGCTTAAGTGCCTTGTACACATTAAAAATGACCTCCTCATCGTCAACTCTCATTTTTAACTTCCCTGCCCTCACATCAATAATTGCTCCACCAGTAGCTAAGAATGGTCGCCCCAAAATAATGGGCACTTCCTCATCTACCTCGTAATCAAGAGCAATAAAATCAGCAGGAAGAATAAACTTTCTGTCACGACCCGAATTTCCCACCCTCGGGAGTCGTGATGGCGCCTACTAATAGGAGCTAGGCAAGCCAATTAATTTAACATTTCTCTCAACATCATTAACAGTACAAAGAAGAACGAAGTAAGTAATATAAAAGCGGACGTCTCGATACATAAATAACTGAAAACAAGTGCGGAAATTCAGATACACCTCTACCCAGATCTGGTGTCACTAACTCACGAACTTCTACTGAATGCTAAAAACAAAGTTTGAATAAGAATACAGTACTGTCTGATCCGATACAAGGGAAATCAAACTAAAGACAGAGATAAGAGAGACTCCGGGCCATGTGGACGCCAGCAAGCTACCTCGGAAATCTCCGGACTGAAGTAAGCTCCCAATGCTCCTACTACTCACCAAAGGCTCCTGCTCCGGTGCTATGATCTGTGCAAAAGCACAGAAGTGTAGTATCAGCACAACCGACCCCATGTGCTGGTAAGTGCCTGGCCTAACCCCGACGAAGTAGTGACGAGGCTAGACAGGACCTACCAAAAGAAAACAACCTGTGCAGGTATATATATACAAAGGCAACAGAAATAACAACAGAGAATATCAACTAAAAAGGGGAAGGGGGCATGCTCGGGGAAAATACAGCGAATACAGATCAACGGATATAACGACGAAACTATCTCAATACCATAGCTCATATATAAGTGGTCGGCGCGCCACACGATCCCATTTCTTAATTCATAAGTGGACGGCGTGCCACACGATCCCATTTCATAATATATAAGTGGTCGGCGCGCCACACGATGCCCGTTTCATAATAGATATATAAGTGGACGGCGTGCCACACGATCCCATTTCATAATATATAAGTGGTCGGCGTGCTACACGATCCCATTTCATAATATATAAGTAGACGGCGTGCCACACGATCCCATATCATAGTTCAAAATGTCGGGCTTTGTAAAGGAGGCCCCATTAGGGGAATTCGACAACATAACACTTAACCCGGCAAGGGTACAGCTAACAGCCCAAATATCCCGGCCAGGGAGAGTACATAATAATAGTCTACACGTCCCGGCAAGGGAATAATCACAACACATCCTATTTTAATTCACTTCTTTCTCAACTATCACATTTTTGTTCGAGCCAACGCTCCAAAATATACCAATCACAATTCTTCCTCAACCGTTCACATTATATGAAATTTATCAATTAAACAAGAAGGTTGTGTCGCATCATTCGAATTAAAGCAATTAAGACTCACGGTCATGCTAGACTCCGGTGCATAGATAACCGTCACCATGCCTATACACCGTACTCCACATTTAGCAAGCAGCAAATAACATCCTAATCCTATTCCCTCAAGCCAAAGTTAGAACAAACACTTACCTCAAATGCTCCAAACTCAACTCAATCCTCTAGTATAGCTTTACCCTTCGAATTCACCACCAAACCGCTCGAATCTAGTCACAAATTACTTGAGTGTATCAACAAAGGCTAATCTAATAAATTTGAATGCATGAAAAGTGAATTTCCCAAAGTTTGTTCAAAAATCCCCAAAATGCCCCCGGGCCCACGTGGTCAAAACCCGACGTTCGAACCAAAACCCTACTACTCATTCCCCCATGAACTCAGATATATAAGTTATTTTGGAATCGGACCTCAAATTGAGGTCCAAAACCCCCAAATTTTGAAACCCTAGTTCTACCCTAAATTCCCAAATTCTCCCATTAAAATCTTTGTTTGGAAGTTGAAATTATGTTTAAAGATGTTAAGAAGTAAGGAAAATAAGTTAGAAATCACTTACCAATCGTTTTGAAGGAGAAGAATCGTTTGGAAAATCGCCTCTTACGTTTTGGGTTTTGAAAAAGTGCAAAATGACTAAAAATCTAAGATTTATATACTTTGCGGAAGGACTGGCGCGGACCGCGCAAAAATGCCTTGCGGTCGCGCCGAGGAAGGGAGGGAAAACGACTCTCTGAACCTATTCAGCGCGGACCGCACTGATTTGGTGCGCGGCCGCGCTGGTTGACCTAGAGTTCACTGGCCCTCTGAACCTAGCCACGCGGACCGCGCAGAAATGCATCGGGGCCGCGCGGTTTCCAGCGCGGACCGCGCAGAAAAGATCGCGGCCGCGTTGGGGGCCTGCAACACCTGGACCTGCAATTTCTGATGCTTATAAGTCTAAAACCCTCCCAGGACCCACTCAAAACTCGGGTACCCGAGCCCTCGGGGCTCCAAACCAAACATACACACAACTCCAAAAACATCCTACGGACTCATCCGTGCGGTCAAATTGCCAAAACAACATCGAATTAGGCCTCAAGACCCATGATTTCCTTCCAATTTCCATGAAACATCAAATTTTTACTGTTGCTAGCTCAAAACACGTCAAATGACGTCCAAATCTAACCAAACTTCACAGCAATTGCTTAACTCATATTTAAGACTTGTGCCGGGCGTCGGAACCAAAATACGAGCCCAACAGCACAGTCCTCTAACAAATAACACTTTCCAATTCTTTAATTATTTTCAGAAAATAATTTCACGTAAAAATTCATTCCTCGGACTCGGGACCTCGGAATTTGATTCCGGGCACACCCCCAAGTCTCAAAGTTTCCTACGGACCCTCCGGGACTGTCGAACCACGAGTCCGGGTCCGTTTGTCCAAAACGTTGACCAAAGTCAAACTCGATCAATTTAAAACATCAAATTTTATTATTTTCTCTCACAAATTCACATGTAAACTTTCCGGTTACGCGCCCGGACTGCGCACACAAGTCGAGGCAACCCCCAAGTGAGGTTTCCAGGGCCTCAAAAGTACAGAGGGAGTAGGAATACAGGCGATGACCCCTTTGGGTCGTCACATTCTCCACCTCTAAAACAACCGTTCGTCCTCGAACGGACAAAAGAAAGGAGTACCTGAGTCGGGGAAAAGATGGGGATAACGACTCTGCATATCAGACTCGGACTCCCAGGTCGATGCCTCAGTAGGCTGACCTCTCCACTGAACACGAACTGAAGGAAAACTCTTGGATCTCAACTGACGAATCTGCCGGTCCAGAGTAGCTACCGGCTCCTCCTCATAGGATAAGTCCTTGTCCAACTGGACAGTACTGAAATCTAACACGTGGGTAGGATCGCCGTGATACCTCCGAAGCATGGATACATGGAAGACTGGATGCACGGCTGATAAACTAGGTGGCAACGCAAGTCTATAAGCCACCTCACCCACTCGATCAAGAATCTCAAACGGGCCGATGAACCTAGGGCTAAGCTTGCCCTTCTTCCCAAATCTCATCACGCCCTTCATAGGCGACACTCGGAGCAAGACCCGCTCACCAACCATGAAAGCTACATCTCGAACCTTACGATCCGCATAACTCTTTTGCCTAGACTGAGCTGAACGAAGCCTCTCCTGAATGATCTTGACCTTATCTAAGGCCTCCTGAACTAAATCTGTACCCAATAACCGAGCCTCTCCCGGCTCAAACCATCCGACTGGAGACCGACATCGCCTACCATACAACGCCTCATAAGGAGCCATCTGAATGCTGGACTGGTAGCTGTTGTTGTAGGCGAACTCTGCTAAAGGCAAAAACTGGTCCCACGAGCCTCCGAAATCAATGACACAGGCTCGGAGCATATCCTCCAATATCTAAATAGTCCTCTCGGACTGGCCGTCCGTCTGAGGATGGAACGCTGTGCTCAACTGAACCTGGGTGCCCAACTCCTTCTGAACTGCCCTCCAGAAGCGTGAGGTAAACTGCGTACCCCGATCTGAAATAATAGATACCGGCACCCCATGAAGGCGAACAATCTCTCGGATATAGATCTCAGCTAACCTCTCGGATGAATAGGAGACTGCCACAGGAATGAAATGTGCTGACTTGGTCAGCCTATCCACAATGACCCAAACTGCGTCGAACTTCTTCCGGGTCAACGGAAGTCCAGCATAAAAAATCCATAGTGATCCTCTACCACTTCCACTCGGGAAGCTCAAACCTCTGAAACAAACCACCAGACCTCCGATGCTCATATCTAACCTGTTGACAATTCTGATACCGCGCCACATATGCCACAACATCCTTCTTCATTCTACGCCACCAAAAATACTGCCGCAAATCCTGATACATCTTCGCAGCGCCCGGAGGAATAGAGTCCCGGGAACTATGGGCCTCCTCCAAAATCAACTCTCGAAGCCCATCCACATCGGGCACACAAACTCGCCCCCTACAATCTCAAGACTCCATCCACATCTATGGTAACCTACTTGGCACCTCCACGCTTCACCGTGTCTCTAAGGACACACAAATGGGGATCGTCATACTGCCGATCACGGATACGCTCCAATAATGAAGAACGATCGACTGCACAAGCTAACACACGACTGGGTTCAGAAACATCCAGTCTCACGAACTGATTGGCTAAAGCCTGAACATCCAAAGCAAGCGGCCTCTCACCGACCGGGATATAAGCAAGGCTGCTCGTGCTCCTCCTGGCTGCGGGAATATACCAATATGTCATCAATGAAGACCATCACGAACGAATCCAAGTAAGGCCTGAACACTCGGTTCATCAACTCCATGAATGCTGTTGGGGCATTGGTCAACCCAAATGACATGGCCAAAAACTCATAAAGCCCATGCTGAGTGCGGAATGCTGACCTAGGGACAGCGGATGCCCTAATCCTCAACTGATGGTAGCCAGATCTCAAGTCTATCTTTGAAAACACCTGTGCACCCTGAAGCTGGTCAAACAAATCATCAATCCTCAGCAGTGGATACTCGTTCTTTATCGTCACCTTGTTTAATTGCCGGTAATCAATGCACGTCCTCATCGATCCATCCTTTTTCTTCACAAATAACTCTGGCGCACCCCAAGGAGAAATACTAGGCCTGATAAAACCCTTCTCTAGCAAATCTTGCAACTGGTCCTTTAACTCCTTCAACTCTGTGGGGCTGCGTGCCTGGGGCCAGATCAATACAGGAATCAATATCCCTGTCGGGCGGCATACCCGGCAGAACTGAAGGGAAAACCTCGGGGAACTCCCGATCAATAGGAACAGAATCAACGGAGGGGACCTCTACGCTGGAATCGCGAACATACGCCAGATAAGCTAAATACCCCCTTCTCGACCATGCCTCGAGCCTTCACATGTGAAGTAACACGGCGGGTAGAATGACCTGGAGTCCCTCTCCACTCTAAACGAGGCATACTCGGTACAACTAAGGTCACAGCCTTGGCATGGCAATCCAAAATAGCATGGTAAGGTGATAACCAGTCCATCCTCAATATAACGTCGAAGTCCACCATGTCCAAGAGCAATAAATCAACACGGGCCTCAAGACCCTCAAACACTACTACGCAGGAACGATGCACTCGGTCGACCACTATCGAATCACTCACCGGTGTAGATACATGAACAGGAATACTCAAAGCATCACTAGGCATGACCAAGTACGGTACAAAAATAGGACGACACGTACGAGCACGTAGACCCAAGGTCATATAGCACTGAAGCATCTCTAATACGAATCAGAATGGTACCTGCAATGTCTGCATCTGAAGACTCAGCCTCTGACCTGACTGTTGGGTGGCCTCTACCTCTGGCGACCTGAACTCCACCTCTAACACCTCTGCCACCGCCTATAGCTGGCTGGGCAGGCTGTGGAATCTCCGGTGCCTGAATCATAGTACGAGAACTCTGATGCTGGAAGCTGCCATANTCTAAATAATAACTAAATTATCAAGTAAGTTGGTTGTTGTGTATTCAGTAGAGACAAGTATTCAGGGTTGTGATCGATTCACCAATCGTATTGTGTTCTAATTAACTCTCCCTTTCATATAATTCACTCATGGTTGCTAATTAATCGATAAATGCTCTCATAGCCTTCTCCTGAAGTACTACTCACCTATTCTCAATAGATTAACGCCTATATTCCTATGGAATCAATCTATTAAGAACGCATTAAGGTCGCGATATTTAATTAAGCACGGTGACTAGGTATATTCCTATCCTAACCACAAATCCGCTCCCCCTAAGGGTTAAGATCATGCTCTCTTCAATTCTTCTCTAATCTAAACACGGCTTTCCCAAGCATAGCATAGATAGTAAATAGAACCTAACTGCTGGCCAGACAATTAAGCAATTAAATACAGAATTGAAGAAACAACCATATATTGGTGAATTATAATCAAGGTCAAGTTAATATCAAACAACAATATTCATGGCTAAATCACAACCCCAGAACAATGGGTGTTTAGCCACTCATGATGTAATCAAACAATTGCATAATTGTTGAATCAATTGAAAATACTAGCAAAAGATGAAGAAAACTGAGAATTCTCCGCTTCCTCACGATCCCGTGTGTGTTTTTACTCTAAGTGGCATCTCCCCCTTCAAAAATAGGTTTAGTCTTGCTTTATACGTGTTGGGTAGGTCTAGGGCCGAAATAACCTTATTTCGGACGAAATAGGACACATTTCACGTCACCGGAGCTCCCCATTATTTGTGCACACTGTTTTCGGTGCCACAGGTGGCGCCAGGCTGCCTGTGGCGCCCAACTGGCCCTTTTTCCCATTTTCGTTCGTTTTGGCTCAAATCTTGCGCGTTTCGCCCCGTTACGTTTGGAATTTAGAAAAACGTAAAACATGAAAGTTGTAGCTCTTGAGTTAGCTTTCCAACCATATATTGTGGAGACCAAATGGAGTTCTGAGCAAAAAGTTATATCCATTTTACTAGACAATACGCAATATGCCTACTTGATTCTTCGTTTGCTCTAACTATCATCCGTTGACCCCCAAACACGATTCCGGCTTAATTCCTTGAGCTTTTACTCAGACTTCAAAGCTCCAAATCACTTGAATTCATTCCATAATATCTATATAGCTCGGAATCACTCCTACAAGGCATAAAACACACAGTTAGTGCAAGACATTAGCGATTAAAGTTCAAACTTAATCAAAGTGCAGTAAATTTGAGTGTAATAATCGACTAAAATACTTAATTATAGCCTATCATCAATTAAATTTGAGATGAGTTTATCTTACGTTTGGTTGAGATAAAATTGCGTATAACTAATCCCGGGGTTAGTTATCCCGTGATTATTGTGTTATTTTTGTCTCTATAGAAGGGTGGGATAGCAATCCCAGATAACTAATCCTGTAATAATTAATTTTGAGATAATTTATTTTCCAACCAAACGACCCCAAGTAATTAGTATGCATGAAAAAGCACCACTTTAACTATTTCGATTACAGCAACCACAAACCTCAAGATCTCGTATCTATTCAAACCTTAACTCTTGAAATTTAAATCTCTATCTTCTTAAATCATATCCACAATAAGTGATTCTTTGACTTTTTTCTTGTGGTCCAAAATATATGAATTTTTCAGATATTAAGAATGAGATAATTATTTTTTTCCTACATTACCCTTGGAGTAAATAGTGTTGGAGTATGTATTAAGAGTTTTATGTGAAGAGATAGTAAAGGTTAATATGATCAATGTCATTGCTAATTAAGGTTAATAGGCGAATTTCTTAATTTGTGTAAAAACAACCAAAATATCACTTATTGTGGACCGGAAAGAGTATTGCGTAAAAAATACTTATTAAGATATTTAGAATCAGTTCACTTTACTTGTCTGAAACAGAGATTAGATGTTTTGATAATAACTTTCAACTATTAATGTCCAGTCATTTAAAATATCTAATGACACTATGCAAGAAAAATTCAGACACAACATGCACATAATTTTTTTGTTTTATAAACCATAAGTATGAGGCCCGCTTTGATTCCAAAATGTTGTAACTGAAAAGTCAGAAGCTCAAGCGATTCTTCATGCATAGAGTGGAAATAAACACAACTTTGAACTTGTTCTTGTACCTTAAGGAAACTACTTTCAAACTTAAATCTTTGAGTCACATTTATCATATCATACTGGATATTAATGTCCTGAGCTATCTTACCAAATAGAGTGTCCCTTCACAAACAAATACGTCAATGAAGATAAATCTCAAAAAGTAAAGAATCCGAGAAGTTTTAGGGATCGTTTGGTTGGAAACAAATTATTACAAGGTTAATTATTCTAGGATTAGTTATCCCGGGATTAATTATTCCATCCTTCCATAGGGATAAGAAAACACTACAATCCCGGGATAACTAATTTTATGCCACAATTTTATCCCAACCAATCATGGGATGAGCTCAATTCAAATTTAATCCCGGGATTAATTATCCTTTATCCCTCGTACACGCGGACTAAATTATTAATAATTTATACCACATGAGAGATGTGATAAAATAATTCCACATTTGATAGGATAAGGTGGGATAAGATGAGAAATCCTGGATTAAGTCTGGGATTAAATTTATACCTTGTTTGGTTGGAGGTATAAATTTATCCCAGGATAAATTTTACCGCCACCAATACAATATAAATTTTATCACACATCTTATCCCACCTTATCCCTCGTACCGAACGATCCCTTAATGAATGAGTTAATTTAGACCTAGTCTATTATTCCATATGCCTAATAAAAAACGGTATCTAAATAGTCATAATTAGGTTGGCAGAACTTAAATTTGTACCTGAATTGTCATTTTCACTGCTACTTTATATATTTATGGATATGCTCTATAGCTTTTATTGAGGCAAACCAAGCGTGAAAATGTTAAACACGTACTATTTTTCTTCTGGTACTTCAATTCTTATATATTCCCATTTTTATCTCGAAAAGTGAGTCGATCCTGTTAAAGATACACTTTCAAAGTGGTGATAGTTACTAGTATTAGTTACTACCCAAAGAACACAACCCTTGAGAGACATTACTTTACAATAGTTTCCTTTGGCTTTTTTTTTTTTTTTTTTTTTTTTTTTTTTTTTTTTTTTTTTAAACTTTAGAAATTTAACTAATAATATTCAAAAAGATGAGTACGTAGTTACTACCCAAAGGACACAACCTTTTGGAGATCATAATAGTTTTCTTCGGCTTTTTAAAATTTAAAAATATAACTATAAATATGTTATTATTAACTAATATATATATATATATATATATATATATATATATATATATATATATATATATATATATATAT
>NW_017670504.1:337838-357047 GCF_001879085.1 Nicotiana attenuata | reverse complement strand
ATATATTAGTTTCGGCGAATATTAGATACACTTTACCGAATATAATTAGTTTCGGCGAGCTGGTAAATTTTGTATTTTTGCCTTATTAAATGCATTTCGTTTTGTTACTTTGACAATTTTATGCTAATAGCATTATAAATTTGATTCAGTAAATACATATATATTAAATGTTTCGTCTAGCATATAGGAAGGATTTGGTTGGTCTCAACTGCACTTGGCAATATATAGTACGGTAAAAACTTACCTGTTGTATGGGTAGAAGTTCGGCCATACGATGACCAGGGGGTCAACCCCATCGCGACTAATTTATAATAAATGGTCAACGCTATTAATTCTTGACTTATGAAAGCTGTCCTTAAGATGAACGAGGGGGTCATGGCCCTTTCGCAACAAGGGGACGTCTCCACAGCCGAAAACGACGTCAACTCGTGGCCAACTCACAAAGCTTGAAGCTATAAATACCATGAGAGAGAACCTCTTCAAGGGGGCTTCTCCAAGGGACAGAGAGAAAGTATTTAACACTCCATTCTCTCTCCTGATTCTTCTCCTCCTGGGCCAAAACATAGAATATTCTTGGTTCTGAGAACAAAAGGAAGAATGCTCCATCACGTTGAAGAAGACGTGAAAAGTTCAGAAATCGACAGGCTCTCGACCTCTTTCCAAGGAAAGGGGACAATGACCTGCAAAAAGGAAAGCCAAATCTGTAATCCTTGAACCTCTCCAAGGAGGGGCAGGGTCAATTACTCCAATCAATAAAGCTTCCTGAGTATTGCTTAAATGAAAATGGTTGTCTTGTTGCTTTAATTCTTGATTCAGTATTAATTATGATTGGTTAGGATTTACCTTTGATTCATTTTGATTGTTTTCGCTTACAAAGTAATTAGTATCTTTTGAGCAAAACAATTTGGCGCCGTTTGTAGGGATTTCCTAGCGAAATCACATAGTTTCTCCCTGGATCGAAGCCAAAGAAAGAGCATCGAGCACAGAATACTCGAACGCATCAAAGGAAACTAAGATCCCCTGCCCAGTTACTAGAAAAGGCCCGAAGAAGAAGAACCCCCCCTTCTCCCTTAGGACAGAAGTGTGAAGCATTTCCCTCACCCCTAATACGGTACCAGGCCAAGTGCCTTCGCCATCAAAATAATACAGTTCGACCTCGCTCGAACTGGGACTCAGGCCAAGTGCCTTCGCCATCAAAATAATACAGTTCGACCTCGCTCGAACTGGGACTCAGGCCAAGTGCCTTCGCCATCAAAATAGTGCAGTTCGACCTCGCTCGAACTGGGACTCAGGCCAAGTGCCTTCGCCATCAAAATAGTGCAGTTCGACCTCGCTCGAACTGAGACTCAGGCCAAGTGCCTTCGCCATCAAAATAGTGCAGTTCGACGTCGCTCGAACTGGGACTCAGGCCAAGTGCCTTCGCCATCAAAATAGTGCAGTTCGACCTCGCTCGAACTGGGACTCAGGCCAAGTGCCTTCGCCATCAAAATAGTGCAGTTCGACCTCGCTCGAACTGAGACTCGGGCCAAGTGCCTTCGCCATCAAAATAGTGCAGTTCGACCTCGCTCGAACTGGAAGTCAGGCCAAGTGCCTTCACCACCAAAATAGTGCAGCTCGACCTCGCTCGAACTGGGACTCAGGCCAAGTGCCTTCACCACCAAAATAGTGCAGTTCGACCTCGCTCGAATTGGGACTCAGGCTAAGTGCCTTCGCCATCAAAATAGTGCAGTTCGACCTCGCTCGAACTGGAACTCAGGCCAAGTGCCTTCGCCATCAAAGCAAGTTCGACCTCGCTCGAACTAGAAACAAGGCTAAGCTCCTTCGACATCAAATTTAATAGGTTCGACCTCAGTCAGACTAAGAATAAGGTTAAGTGCCTTCGCCATCGAGCTCATTAGGTGCGACCTCGGTCGAACTGGGACTCAGGCTATGTGCCTTCGCCATCAAGCCTATTAGGTTCAACTTCACTCGAACTAGGACTCAGGCTACATACCTCCGCCTCCAAATCAGAGTTCGACCCCGCTCGAACTATAAGGCTGCGTTTCCACCATCACAGTCGGTAGTCCGACCGCGTTCAAACTGGGACTGGAGCTAAGAGGAGCTAAGTGACGTCGCCATAAAATGACAGCTCCACCCCGTTTCTGTCGTGTCGAAGGGAAAAAACCGTTATCAATCAAAAATTGACGCGCCGACCTCGGTCGAACTCAAAAGCGAGTCGTCCCTCCAAACATGATTCAAAAAGAAAAAGAGAGGGAAGAAGGTACAAAGTAAGTACAAGGCAAACGATGGAAAAGAGAGTGTATTTATCTACAAAGTTAAGAGCGCGGGTCCTCCCCCGCTTACACCCGGCCCCGGCCGATCAACACAAGGAAAAGAAAAATAAAGAAAAACAACAAGAAACACCCGAACGCCAATCGGCGAACGGAACAAAAAAAAACACCAATAAAAAATTCTTTTTTACTCGCCGCCATCGTCAGCCTCGGGTGTCGCCACATCATAACCACAGTCGCCACGAGCTTCACGAGCCTTCTGGCGTGCCACCTCGAAGACGGCATCGGTCATAATACCTGCCTCCAACAAATTCTTGTAAACATCGCGTTGAGCTTCGGCGTAAACCCAAAGTTCATGAGCCTGGTGGGAAACTGCAGTATGCGACGAACCAGCTTGGCTCTGCAGTCGCCAGTTCTCCTCCTCCAAGGACGCAATCTGGTCCAACATAACTTGGGCCTCCTGCTCAAGAACACCAATCCGTTCCTCGAGCCCCACCTCTCTAAGGGCCGCTGTCTCCCTCTCCAACTCAAGCCGGGACTCATGCACGCGGATTGACGCCTCCAACGCCCCAGCCCTCGACGAGGCACCCCTTTCCAGAAATTTCAAGGCAGCAACCTCGCCTTCCAGCGTCGCCAGTTTCTCACTCCATTCCGCAGCCGCCTCCACTGCTTCGACCCGGTTCTGTTCCGCCTCCAATTCCATCTCCCTCAACTAACCCTGCAGGTACGCACAATCAACTGCGATTCCTCTTCCCACCTCAAGCTCCTCGTCCTTCCGACGGATCTGCTCTTCAAGAGCACTTTTACTACCAAGCGCCTGCAACAACTGCTGGTCCCGCCTCGCCAACTCCTCGCCCAAAGCCCGATTACAGGGATCGTTTCGTAAACGCTCGTGCAGCCCTCGGCACCGTTCACGATAACGGCGATATTTCCCCAGCATCTGCAGGAAGATCCTCGAGCGAACCTTGGCTCTGCGGATGTTCTCCACCTCCAATAAGTAAGTCTGCAAGACAAAGGTAAAGTTGAGGCAAAAGCTAAAAAAAAAAAGAAAAACAAAGAAAGGAGAGAAGGAACTAGGAACGTACTACGTACCCTCAGGCCCATCACGGCCACTTCATCCATCACTTCAATATCCGAAACACTCCTCAAAGACGCGTTCTCAGCCTCCGAACACAACAACTCAAACTGCGACACCAAGCTATTTCCTTTAGTTAGTAAGTTCAAATCCGAGGGAACCTCAATAAAACGGGCCGGCCCCCCTGCGCGCACCGTAGAATTGGTAATACCCTCTTCGAACATACGAACGTCATCGGGATCCAAATCGGACTCAGATTCATACTCGTCCTCCACCACGTCCTTCCCCCTCTCCGCCAACATTGGTGTAGAGCAACTCGTCGTGGCCAACACTGGTACTTCAGAGGTCTCGTCGCGCGGCCTGTAAGGATCGACCATCCGCCTCGACAACAGGAACTTCGGGCGGGGTCGTCAAGGCAACAACATTCCTTTGGCTAGAGCTAACGGGGGCAACTCCAACCAACTCCCTCTCCTCGACAGCCAGCGCCACAGCCGCACCACTCTCCGAGTCCTTCGGGGGAGAATCCAAGTTGATCACCGATGGAGGAGCCGCCACAAATACCACTCGCCGCTTCTGCGAAGGCCTTTCCTCCTCCCCATTTGAAGGCGAGCCCGTCTGAGAACGGACAATCCTGGACGGTCTCTCATCTTGTAGCGTAGCCCGTGTTGGGGACGTGGCCGCTGACGACTCAACCGACGCCGCCCTCGATACTGGACAAGGCACCGGCGTAGCAGCTAGCCTGGCAATTGCATCTGGCCGACGGAAAGCCAATTGAGGAGCTTTGACACGACATGTTCTCTCTAGGCACAATGAACAAACGAATCAATAAGCGTAGTCAAAACAAAACGAAATGGAAAAGAGAAAGGGCCGATATTCCACCTGTCACGGCCCTGCGACCATGTCTCTCCCAGAAAGTCGCCCAGGTGCAAATGCCCGCAGTATGAGGAAGCATTGCCTCGACCCAGTCTCGAATCCCTTCCAAAGGAGGCGGCAGCAACTTTTCAGCTACAAAATATTAAGGTAAATCAATAATCATAAACACAAAGCGTGAAGAAAGTCAAAATAGGGCGGTTGCCCAGTCAAGAACGAGGTCTCACGTGCAAAGTTCCAAACTTCTAGGAACCCGTTCGGGTCCGCCACCAGGTGTTCAGTCCGAATATCGAAAAAGTTTTCAAAAGAATGACGAATGACCTCGTCGTCCAGCCCAACAATCAAGCCCCTCAATCCTCGTAGGCGTGCATGGATCATGGTGCCGCGGATTTTTTGGGGAGCAAAGAGACTGAGCACATGCCTCAGGGTGACCTCCCTGCCAGCTAGCTCCGCGTACTTAATGAACATGAGAAGCAGCTTGTAGAGGTAAGGAGAAAGTTGGGCCGGGCACACCTCATAATAGCGGCAGAAGTCACCTACCAGCATCGGGAGCAGGAGTGTATACCCCACCTGGAAGGGATAAGCATAGAACGAGCAATACCCTCGACGGTCAATCTGCACCCTGTCCTCAGTCTTCGCAAGCGCAATCTCGACATAACGGGGGATACGCCACCGCTCACGCATCTGGGCTATCCCCACTTCTCCCATTAGAGAAGCAATGCCCCCCTGTTCCACGCCGCGCGGTGCACTAAAATCCATTACCTGATTTCTTGGTCGAGGTAGAATTTCATCGACCGAAGGAACTTCTTCATCTTCCACCAACTCTAATCCTTCATTTGCCTGAGCGGGATTTTCGACCACCGGAGAATTAGCCGGGCGATTGCCACGAGAGGAAGTTCCTGCCATAATCGATTTCACGAGCGAGAGAAAGAAGAACTTTGACGGGAGAAACGAAGGAATCAATGATGATAACGATCGAAAGAATAGGGAAATTGTGGTTTAACAGAAGAAAAGGCTTCTCGAGAATTCTCTCAGAAGAACAATGAATGTGTAAAGAGCAAAATGACTCATCCTCTCTGGTTATAAATAACAGACTCTGCCCGCACAGAACCCAACAATCGCCATTAATACATGACCGGGCACGAGGCGATTCGGTTTCGTGAAAACGTGCGCCATTACGAACGACCACGCGAAATGACGCTCCACTCACCAACCAACAGTTCAGTTCCGAAACTTCATTTCGAAGTCCTTAATACCATTGATAAACGAGAGGCGAGTCCGGCCCTTTCCGATCACGTCACTCTATCCGTTCGCCGAAGTCGACCCGGGCACGACTTCGACGAACGGAGGGACTAACTGTATTGGTAGAAATTCGGCCATACGATGACCAGGGGGTCAACCCCATCGCGACCAATTTATAGTAAATGGTCAACGCTATTGATTCTTGACTTATGACAGCTGTCCTTAAGATGAACGAGAGGGTCATGGCCCTTTCGCAACAAGGGGACGTCTCCACAGCCGAAAACGACGTCAACTCGTGGCCAACTCACAAAGCTTGAAGCTATAAATACCAAGAGAGAGAACCTCTTCAAGGGGGCTTCTCCAAGGGACAGAGAGAAAGTATTTAACACTCCATTATCTTTCCTGATTCTTCTCCTCCTGGGCCAAAACATAGAATATTCTTGGTTCTGAGAACAAAAGGAAGAATGCTCCATCACGTTGAAGAAGACGTGAAAAGTTCAGAAATCGACAGGCTCTCGACCTCTTTCCAAGGAAAGGGGACAATGACCTGCAAAAAGGAAAGCCAAATCTGTAATCCTTGAACCTCTCCAAGGAGGGGCAGGGTTAATTTCTCCAATCAATAAAGCTTCCTGAGTATTGCTTAAATGAAAATGGTTGTCTTGTTGCTTTAATTCTTGATTCAGTATTAATTATGATTGGTTAGGATTTACCTTTGATTCATTTTGATTGTTTTCGCTTACAAAGTAATTAGTATCTTTTGAGCAAAACACCTGTATCGGGGGTTTACACCCAATTTAATTAAGTTAACCATAAACAAACAACAAACTAAAGTTTATTAGGTGTTCTATTTTTAAATAATAAAAATTTTAAAGACGGAATATATCTAATAAGGCACCGTGATAAAATTTAGGGTTTCCATCACATTTCTATCTTTTATTTCCCTCAGTTTTTCTTCTAGTATTGGTTTCACACTTCATTGCTGATTTAACAAGAAGCTGAACTTTACTTTTTCAATGATTGCAATTGCAAAATTAATGTACAGTACTACTCTACCGTATTATGCCAAAAAGTCAACTAAGAATATATTTTGGGAGACAAGGTTTGCAAGTAAGCATAGATCACTTTTTCCTTAGGAGTAAGAAACACTAATTACAAATATAACTTCAATAAATGTGAGTTTTTCATTGAACACATGAAAGTACCAGGAAAGAAAAGTAGTTGCCTCCTCTCTTTTTTTTCCTTATCAATAAATCCTAATAAATTATATTTTTGTTTTGTCGTATAACCTATGGAACAATTTTTGAACAAATGAACGTCTACAGATAGCTAAAAACCTTGAGTTTTTCCCAATTGATTTATTGTGTTTTCAGTAACTTGCCTCTGGTTCAAGTTGACATTAACATAAGGAACATAATAAAGAATTGCAAGACTATTAAGTATTTTTTGTACTATTATTTAAAATCATGTGAAAAATATATGATAGTTAACTATGGTTATATACTAAGAATTATGGTTAAATAAAATGACATATGTCATTTATTTATAGAAGAATGGGTGTAAACATTCAATGCGGGTAAGTATTTACCTTTCCGAAACCTTACCTTTATATTTTTTTTGGTTCCAAAAACCATTTTGGTTTAATGTTCAACATTATAATGTTTGATTGATGCGTTGTTTTTGTTCTTTTTAAAAAAATATTTATTGAAAATTATTACTAAACCAAAGATACAGTAATTTCGCAAAATTATGTTTCGAAGTTTTTCCGATCGATAACTAGCCTGTTGAAACTAATCAAATCACATAGCAACGCCACTTCCAGGAGGAAAAAAAAAAATTGCTCCCTCCATTCATTCTATATGTGATAGTGTATGAATGAACAATATATTTAAGAAAAAAAGAACTTTTTTAAAAAAAAAATTGGGATCTTAAACAAAAAGTGGACATATATTTTACCTTAATTTGTTTCATTAAGTATAAAATAAAACATGTAGAATTAAATTATGCAGTACTAACTATAAAATATATAACTTTTTTTCGGAACAAACTAATTATAATATAAAAAGGAACAGTATACGTAAAATGTGACCGTCAAAGTAATTTTTTATTTTGTTCATGTCGATTTCTATAAGGGTCAGTGGTACGATTACGATGGATAAGCAAAAATAATTCTGGGGTAAAAATTTAGTATCGTCGTATCCCTTGTTTGGTTACTAATCTTGGGATAAGTAATTACAGAATTAAAAATAGTATCGGGATAACTTGTATCTGCAAGAGGGTGAAATAGTAATTCCATGATAAAGCAGTAAAATTGATAATTTTAAAATTAATACGATATACCATGACCAAACCGTCAATACAAAATAATTCTAGAATAACTAATCACAGCATAACTAATTCAACCATAAGTTGTCTTCGAACCGTAAGTGCTTGTGCCCCAAAATTCAAAGACGGCAACTTATTCAATGATTCACCCTCTTAAAATATTCAAAATCCTCCATCAAAGCCAATCAGATAATGACAACTAGGTTACTGTTGAAATCAATGGAATATAATAGAAAGTAGAAACATAGAAAATGAAATTGGATCCCACTTTCCAGAGGTAGGTGAATCCAACTATTCCATATGCTTATAGGAAAATCTTTGTTCAGTTGTGCTACCGTATCTGAGTGAAAGAGTTGGGCAATGGCATTATTGATTCAAGTGCTTATGAGTTTCTTAGTTGTTCAACAATGTTTCGAGAAAAGTGATGCTCAACTAATGCTTCAAATTCCAGCACTAAGCAAGTGTGGATTGGATAAGATATATCAGCTGGGTGACTCACTTTCAGATACAGGGAATTTCATCAGACTAAGCATTTGGGGATCTGTTTCTCCATTTGCAAAGCTTCCTTATGGTGAAAATTTCTTCAAGAAAGGAACTGGCCGCGCTTCTGATGGCATGCTTATCATTGATTTCATAGGTACGCTACAAGTTCTTATTTCTAAATAGACTATTGATTTCTATCAAAAGGAGGTTTTCTTCTTTAGCTACTTATGCTTCAGTTTTCTATTTTTCTCGGAAAGAGTTACCCGGAAAACTTTTACGACTTTGGTGGTGGTTGGGGTTGGGGGTTGGGGGGTGGATCGGGATTGCTGGGTAGGGGGATGGGTTGAAAGTGGTTAAGGGTGGCTAGGAATAGACCACTAAAAGTTAAAAGAATTATTCTTTGCATTTTGCACCTTTAGTATATGCAACTTATCTTTTTATCATCCTATCTTTTTTTGAAAGAAAAAAAAAACAAATAGATGGAGCCAGGGGCGGTCGGACGAATTTGTGGCGTAAAGCCTATTTTTATAAGGGGTTTTAACTTTTTTTTAAAATAATTTTTTATTTTTATTTTTTAATTAAAGTCTATTTTTTAGATGCAAATTTATAATTTTCTTTTAATCAACGTCTCCTAATAAGTCTTTCTCAATTGACAATAAAGCTAATCAATTTAACATCTCATGATACATTGTTGATCTTAGGTAAGATTTTATCAATTTTAATTTTGAAAAACTTTTTTCCGCTAAAGCACATGAGTTAATAACATTATAATATAAGCTATATAGACATTTGGAAAAGAACCAAATCTTCTTATTTAATTGAGTATGTCAAATAAACTTTATCTTCTAATTGTACTATTTTTCTTAACACTTTTAATTTAGACCATAAATCTAAACCATCAATATCTGATTGATTATTATGCTTTAAGGAACATTCAAGATTACGGCAATACTTTTCAAATTTCCATCATCTAGTGATCTCAGTTTTTTACTGCTAAATAGAGAAACAAAAATATATTCATATGCTTCGAATTGTTCAAATCTATTATGAAGTGAAAAAATAGCCTTGTTGGCTACTATGTATAAAAGTAATTAACTCTAAAAGACTCTTCGAGAGATTTTGAGATTTCATTTTCAATATTTTCATCAAATTGTTTCTTCATATATATATATATATATATATATATATATATATATATATATATATATATATATATATGTATGTATGTATGTATATTTACATGTTTCTGATCACGCCCAACTATGCCTTATAAAAAGGACTAAGCGGTCGTTGCAAATATAATCCGGTTTACAAGTCCGGAGTCGAATCCCACAGAGAACTAAGGCTTAGCTACAGCTACACCGTTAGTTCCCTAGCAACGGCACCAAAATTTGATCACGCCCAACTATGCCTTATAAAAAGGACTAAGCGGTCGTTGCAAATATAATCCGGTTTACAAGTCCGGAGTCGAATCCCACAGAGAACTAAGGCTTAGCTACAGTTGTTCAATATCACCAAGAAGACAAGCTTGAACAATTCCTAACTTATAAATATTAAGATTCTTGTGTTTAACTAATTAACTAACAAATTAAAATAGTAAATTAACAACTAAAGATACTAAGGGTTAAAGACAAGATTAAACAGGTCTAGAGTTATGATTTCCCCTATTGTCGGAATCCTTCCCGCTACGTTTTCTATAAATTCGCCTAAGTATTCTCTATCGATCATGAGCGCTCTGACTGTCGTAACTCTCTCCCGAGTAATTACCACAATTTACTAGACATATTCTCCCGAATTACGCTAGCTGGCATTAAGTACGGCTCACTCGGATCGCACCCAAGGTTTCGTTATCCCTAATCCTACCTTTAAACCCTCTGTATTGATCCCTCATATATGTTAGGAGTGATGTTGTTCAACAACTACCTAAATATGCACTCTCTCCCGAGTAATACACACTAAATACGCACAGTCGATTGAGAGCTCTTCAACCAACCACAATAATAATGTAGTTGAACAAATAGAGAAAATACTACGGCAAAACTATATTAACGTAACGGGAAAATCATCCTCCAATAGGTTCCATCAAAACCCTAGATAACAAATTAGCTATTCATAATATTATGCATAACTACAATACTAGAATTCATAACTAATAATGGAAATAGGAAGAAGGAAATGAAAAGCTCGTAGAAGAATCCTCTGCCTTGTTCCTAGTGTGTTCTTGTCTCCTTAGGTCGAATCTCTGGTCTTCTTAGCCTCCTTACGTCTAAATTATGTCAAAAGTATGTCAAAGGTGCTCAAAATACCGTTTTCCCCCGAACAATTATACCTTCTCCTACGCGAAAAAGGACACTTCTCCAGGTCAGGACGTCCGCGGCCGCGGATTTTGCATAGTGTTCTGTCCGCGGCCGCGGATCTGACTGCGGACTTGTCGCACATTTTTCACCCTGTTTTGTTTGGAATTTGGAAAAACGTAAAACATGAAAGTTGTATACCTTTGAATTAGCTTTTCAACCATATATTGTGGAGATAAAATGGAGTTCTGGCGAAAAATTATGTGCATTTTACTAGACAGTGCGCAATATGCCTACTCGATTCTTCGTTCGTTCTTAACTATCATCCGTTGATCCCCGAACACAATCCCGGCTTAATTCCTTAAGCTTTTACTCAGACTTCAAAGCTCCAAATCACTTGAATTCATTCCATAACATCTACATAGCTCGGAATCACTCCTACAAGGCATAAAACACACAATTAGTGCAAAACACTAGCGATTAAAGCTCAAACTCAATTAAAGTGCATTAAGTTAGAGTGTAATAAGCGACTAAAATACGTAATTATAGTCTATCATCAGTTTCTTACGAAATTCGTGTTCAATATTCATTTCAAATGCTATTGCTTTGGCAGAAATCATAGCAATTGCAAATCCTTCTTCTCTATATTTGTTGAGTAAGAAATCATACCTTATCACTTTACATAATTTTTTTGTAAACTTATATATAGCCTATTAAGTATAACAAAAAAATTGGGACCCCCACAAATTTGGGGCCTAAGCTACGCTTTAGGGAAGGCTGCCCATGAATGGAGGAAGGTACAATAGGAGCATATAATATAAAGAAACTGTAGTTTGTTGCCAGAGGCAGCAAAAACAACTTAATTTTTTAGTAATCTGCTCAATTCAAATGGGTTAGATTATGACCCGTTTGTCTTATTCGCGAACTGAACCTGAAATGATCCATCAAATTATTTGTTAAAGCAGCTTAAATTAAATAATCTAAAGGGTCAAGATGTAGCCCAAACCCAAATAAGCAAAATCAAGTTTGAATATTGAGAATTATGTAAATAAAAAGCATTTAAACTAACACATTAGCATTCACGTTTTCTTTCAAAAAGAAAAATAGTAAAGGAGAGAATGTTGTGTCATGTTGGATGGTGTATTATGACCAGTTATTCGATTCATCTTGACTCACAGTTTGATTCAAGCAAATTCAGATCGGGTTTATTGACTCGTTTACCATTCTAATCTGTTTTGACCTGCCGAAGGTTGATCAACCCGCTCATTTGACATCGCTAGTTATTGCTCTCAAATGCCTTATATTTTTGTCAAACGCCGAAGTTTGATCAACGAACTGAACTTGAAATGATCCATCAAATTCATTATGATTTATTACCCTTTTTGTTGAAGGTATTTGTGTCTTCAACCTTAGATCCAACCCCTTAGTAATGGAATCTTGAGTATAGTCTTCCATCAAGAATCTCTCTTAGGACATTTTCTTAAGTTAAAAAGTTGAAGATGCTACACAGGCATTGAAGTAATTCAAGTGAAAAAAAATTAGTCTATTTTGAAGAAAGTGAGTGTATGAGAGTTGTTTTGCAGAAGCGGATGCTTTGCAATCGCAATTTGAATTACCACTCATTGAAAGCGGATGAACTCCTTGTTTTCACACCCTATATATCCTCTAGATGCAAAAGCATTATATCTCAAACCACAAAAGTAGTGTTATAAAGACAGATTTTTAGGAAAGTCTATAAATTTTCTTCTCATTTATCTTTATACACTCACGCTTTACCTATTTATAACCAATTGATGGATGCAGAAGGCAAAAATAAAGTGGAATGGGTAATCATTAATAACTTCTTGAAGGATTTACACATTTACTTGTATGTTGCACTTCTCTTTCTTGTTTCCAGTAAGGAATTAATTTGTATTCTTTTGATTTACAGCACTCGAATCTGGTCTTCCTCTGCTAAATCCTTACATGGATCAAAATGCAAATTTTGCACATGGTGCAAATTTTGCAGTAATCGGAGCTACTGCTTTACAAGCCGGAGTCCTAGCAGAGAAGAAAATTTATAATCCACTCGGCAATGGTTCATTGGACATGCAACTTGGTTGGATGTCTTCACATTTCCAGTACACTTGCCATTATGGTAATTAATTTTCTTCTTCACATTTCGGAAAACTATTGCAAAAGACTATGCATTCTTTGACCACAACTAATACGCTAAAAGAAAGTCGCATTGACTATCATTTTTTATCTTTCTTCTTATGCTCTTCTATAATTGTTGTTGCTAGACTGCTCAGAGTATCTTAAGAGTTCTCTCTTCCTGGTTGGAGAAATTGGAGGAAATGAGTTCTTTTACGGCTTAACTCAAGGTAAAACAATGGAAGATTTGAGAAATATGGTGCCAGAAGTTGTTCAAAATATTGTAGAAGCTGTTAATGTGAGTTATCCTATGTCTCTTTTTTTAGTTTTAAAGAGAATTTATAATAAAAATGAAGGAGAGAGAGAGAGAGAGAGAGAGAGAGAGAGAGAGAGAGAGAGAGAGAGAGAGAGAGAGAGAGAGAGAGATGAGAAGGAGGATTACCACCCTTATATCTACTTCCACCAAGTTTGGACAGAAAACAAAACATTCTCCTTTTATTTTGCTTAGATTTGATTTTGCTTACATAAGTGTTTGAATTTAGTTTTAGAAAAACTAGTTTTGACTTTGTTGTGAGAGAATTATTCTCCTCAGACAAAATATCCTTTTGTAAGTCGTCTCCAATAAAAGTCTTTTTGAGTGACATGATTTTATTTTGTGTTTTGTACAGAAGATGTTTAAATAACTCATCATACACATGACTTCATGAATTTGATGGCACTACATGTTTTCAAACATAAGCAGTTGAAGCCTATAGTTCAATCATAGGGTGGTAATGTATGAAATGCACAGAGGGACTTTGTTATACGCTTTCGATTTCTGGTCTTTTTCTTCCATGATTTTGTTTGCTGATAAATTGATTGCATCTTTCAGACAGTTATTGGTTTTGGCGCTATTCGAATTTTTATTCCTGGCAATTTCCCCATTGGTTGTCTCCCGATGACCTTAACAACATTCTTGACCAACAACTCTATGGCATATGATGAAAACCATTGCTTGAAAGATTTAAATAATTTGGCGATATCCTACAATGAGCATCTGCAACAAGCCATCGAAGACTTGAAAAAAAAGAATCCGAATGTAACACTCATCTATGGTGATTACTACAATGCCTATCAGTGGCTTCTGCAACATACCGTGAATCATGGTTAGTCCTTCAAACATTGCCATTGTCATTTATGCTTATCTGCTTGTAAAAAAGATATCATGTCTCACTCAATCTTAGGGAAAAAAATGGAAATAAGAATAAAACCACATTCATGTATGTTGGTTAACAAAGTTTCTTAATCGAAAAATACAGGATTTGACCAAAACTCTCTGCGAAAAGCTTGCTGTGGAGAAGGAGGTTATTATAATTATGATGCAAAGAGACAGTGTGGATTTCCAGGAGTCCCAGTTTGTGCAGACCCTAGTACTTACATCAGTTGGGATGGAGTCAATTTGACAGAGAAAGCCTACAGTTTGATTGCAAGGTGGCTAATTGATGACATTTTACCCCAGTTGAAATGCTAAGTTTATGTGCTTGCTTTTTCTTTGCAAAGTGCAATATAGAATACCACTCCTTGACTTTCTAATCTCTTTTTCTTTTCCTTTTTCTCAATTCCTTGTTTCCTACTCATGTATTTGATCTGAAAAACCTCGTAAGAAGAGAGCTCATAAATCTTAGTATGAGCTTTTGACAATTACATTTTAGGGATAATTACACTGTCGAGGCACTTTTGATTCCTCAATTATTATAAGTTCTGATTGTGATCCTTGTGATATATTCCCTGTTGAACCTTTAATTGGTTATGGTCCCGTTACATAATAAATACCTTATATTCAGATTGTTTTTAGAACTATATAGACCTCAAAAATGGAGTTACAATATAAATTTAATATAACACATAGATAAAGATTTGACAGCTAATAATCCATTAATTATGAAGTGTAAGCAGAAGGATCAATAGTGCAAATTTTATTTAATAATCCCACCCGATTCGAGAGTCAAACGAGTTGTTCTCTGACCGTAATTTTTTTTTATATGCCTTTTGTATATTTTAAATTGTTAATTATTGTGACTTGTAGTACTTTTTATGTAGTTTCCAAAAAGTAAATTTTGTTTCAGAAATTTGAAGTTTCTATGTCCGAATTTGCGATCAAAATTGACAAGATTGACTCTCGAAATCTAAATTGTGTTACTTTTAGTGTCTCATTTTATCCTTAGTGAAATATTTATATGAATGATAAAGAAAACTTTAAGACTACAAAGAAACTAAAGGCGCTTTTGGTATATTAGTCTTAGAATACGTGCATTGCGTGTGTACCCTATCTCAATGAGTATTATTTTTTTTAAATCACATAAATATTATATTAAAAATTATATTTGAGTTATATAGTAAAAGTGTAAATTTCTAAAGATAATGAGTAGTTCCTATATAGCTGATTCAATAAGAGAAGAAACTGCAAAATAAAAATCCTAAAAAATTAATTTTTGCTACCCCAATATTTCGAGCTCCCAAGTGTTTTAACGATATTGTACTTTTGCATCTTTGCAGTGTACACACATTTTATTATTTTCTACATATCAAAAAACTTATTAATTATCGTTGTTCGTTAATGAAGATTGCAATATGATTGTCAAACTTTGTTTAACGTTTATAATATGTGCCATTTACTTATATCACACTTCACGACGCACAATTAAGGATCATATAGCTTCCAAGACTTTGGTTGAGAATCCTGCTCGAATGAGCCTCAAAGTATCACAGTTTGATGTTTGGTGATAAATGATGAAAAGTGCATATTTTTTAGTATATTTGCATATTAATATTTGTGTGTGTCGCGGGAGATTACATGATTTTCGAAGTGAAATATACTCATTATGTGTTTCTTATGTGTAGGAACGAGTTTGGATGCTAAATGATCAAAAGATGACAATTCGACACAAAAAGAAGAAATTAAAGGAGTGGTAGCTCGTCTATTCTCGTGCGTGGCACGAAGTCGGACGCGAAAAAAGAGAAAAGTTAAGGCACAAAACAGTGAAGCGAAGCAAAGGCACGGAACGGTTCGCGAAATGGAAGAATCTCAAAAGCTGGATCCGCGTCAAAGTCCGCGTCTAGACGCCAAGGCAGACGCGGATCCGCGTCAAAGTCCGCGTCTAGACGCGAAGGCAAACACGGATTCCAGCTCTCCCATCCGAAGTTGGATTGAAGAATTCCGCCCCTCATCAACCCTAGGTCATATAAATACATCCTAAAATACCACTTTGAGGAAGAGGACGTTTTTGAGAGTAAAACACAAGCACAGAACCGCCGTGGAGGCCGGGTTTCATCTTTTCTTCCACAAACTCAGTAATTTTTATGTTTCTTTGTATGATTTGTTGTTTTGCTACCATGTCTATGTGGAGCTAAACTTTACGTTCTAGGGGTGTGGTTCTTTTATGACTATTGTTATTCGAATACTGATTTTGATTTCTTAGTTTATCATATTGGTTTATTTATTCAATCCTGCACTTAATTATTTGATTGCTTGATCACCAATTGAATACTATCTACGAATCTAGAGTTGAACTCGAAAGTGGGAATCCTAGATTGCATATAAGATTGAGTAGAGTAAGTTCTTGAACCTGGGCATCGGGGAACGGATTCGTGGTTAGGATAGACATATACCTAATTGCCTTGCTTGGTTGAAATACAGGAAATATAAATGCGTTCTTGTTGATTCTAACTCCATAGACATATAGGTGTTAGGTTAGCTTGAATAGGTAATGTTTGGCTATAATTATATATTTTTAGTGCATTACTTACCTCATATTTAGGTGCTCTAATGCTAAATTGTATTATATATGTGCTTAATTGAGTTTATTTTATGTGTAGGTACTTTAGAGATAAAATTGGAGCAAAGTAAAGATTGTGCAGTGTATTTGATACACTAATGATTAGATCATGAGTATCTAATGACTGGACATTATGGGACAATTATAGGATGAAGTAAAAACAAAAATAAAGAAAGGAAAGTAACTCATTATACCTTGGGAAAAGGGTACGTGGAGGAAACAGAAGACATGAAACACAAATATTTATACTTGACTGCAAACACCTAAGGAATAACGTGAAGAGGCAAAGAAGCAGGGGAGGCGAGATTATTTCCTTGCGTTAAAGGCAGAGACGCGAGAAAGTTTAGGCGTTTCACGCTGCGATGCCCGGGTCTAGTTCTGAAGTTATTTTGTCTCCATTTTGGTTTTGGATTTGGTTATTTCACCTAGGCTTCTATCCTACACCTATAAATAGTCCTAAATACAATTTTTACATAATTTTTGATGAAGGAAGAGCACAGAGCAGCCGTGGAGGCCGGGTTTCATCTTTTCTTCCATCCAACTTAGTCTTTTTATGTTTCTTTGTATGATTTGTTATTTTGCTACCATGTCTATGTGGAGCTAAACTTCACGTTCTAGGGTTGTGGTTCTTTCATGACTATTGTTATTCGGATATTGATTTTGATTTCTTAGTTTATCATATTGGTTTATTTATTCAATCCTGCGCTTAATTATTTAATTGCTTGATCACCAATTGAATACTATCTACGAATCTAGAGTTGAACTCGAAAGTGGGAATTCTAGATTGCATATAGGATTGAGTAGAGCAAGTTCTTGAACCTGGCCTCGGGGAACGGATTCGCGGTTAGGATAGACATATACCTAATTGCCTTGCTTGGTTAATTTACAGGAATTATAAATGCGTTCTTGTTGATTCTAATTCCATAGACATATAGGCGTTAGGTTAGCTTGAATAGGCGAGTAAGGACTCGACAGATTCTTATGAGCAATATTAACCCTGTCAACCAATAAACTAGATAAATTAGTTAGTCAATTCAATTGAAGAATACAATAGAATGTTAGATAGCCCATAACCCTAGATCGTTTTCATTACATTGATATCATAAAAATCTGCTCTTTCTCTCTGTTAAAAGTTCATTATATATATTTCTTTATTTTAATTAGTTTAGAATCAAATACTCCTAGGTTTAATTCTTGTTTAGACAATCAGGATAGTCTAATTTAGTTAATAGTTAATCACAAGTCCTCGTGGGATCGACATCCGACTTTTAGTCACTTTATTACTTGACGACCGCGTGCACTTACGTGAGCATTTGGCCGCAACAAGTTTGTGGCGCCGTTGTCGGGGACTTAGAAATTAACTATTTTTCTACATTAGACTTTTACTTTTATCTTTACAAGTTTTAATTTTTTTTCTTCTCTTTTTGTAAATATTTTTATTTTTATAACAATTTTGATCATTCTCTTAGTGTGTTTCTAGTTCTCTCAACATGACATCCGAGGATGAAATATCCAGAGGTAAGGTTATCGATGAAGACGCTTGGTTGACGGAAGACTTTTATGGCCCGTCTTTTTGGGCTTGTCATGACCTGAACTCTGGGAGGCTGAATTTGAATATGGGAGTAAAGGTTGGTATTGGGAAGAATATTCACGATTAAGGGAATACGAGGAACGTCGTTGTCTTCTAACAAAATTGGTGAATGACTGGTCTAAGGAGAGAGATGAACTTGCACATAAAATTGATAATTTTGGCTTGGTTGTACATAACTTAGATGCAGATTTGAGCACAAAGGTTGATGCGTGTAACGCCCAACAAATTAATAATGAGTTGTGTGAAGCTGAAAAAATCTTCTAGACCAAATTGAGGAGCTAAAACGAGAATACCAATCACTAGACCATGTTTTTCTTGAGGATGCCAATATTGAGAAGAGTACTCTAGAGTCATGTGAGGGAGTAGATAACATTACTTTGGGAGACTTGAGTGTGTGTAAATATGGGGATGCAAATGGTAGTAAAATTCATGAGTTAGGGTGCATTAGACCTCATTCCAATCATTTTTTCACATTATGTTTAGATAGTAAGATTTTAATCGAGCCATCTGAGCCTATGAGGGAGTCAAAGGGTGAGTATAAGAGTACCTATATTCTTGAATTTGTTGTGCCAAAAAGCAAAAATTACATTCCTCATCTAAAGGCCGAGAAGTGCAGAGTGAAAAATTTATTACTTGGCCTGGTTATCTTTGTAGCCCCACCAAAGGTGCATAGCCACAGACTGGATGCCATGTTAGGGGTACAATTCATAAGTTCAAGTTGGAGACAAAAATTGGTTCAAGTCATGCCGCGACTTTAAATTAGGCGCTTATTGGGAGGCAACCCAGCTTTACTGCTTTCTTTTTATTTTTGATTTTTGTCTTATTGTATTATTTTTGTAGTGTTATTTTGTTTTGTAGGAGTAAGAGCATGGAGTCAAAGCCACTGGAAGTATGCAAAAGCGAGCATGTGTTTGAAACTGAGTGTGAGGTACCCGCACAAGGGATCATACGTGGGAGAAGTCTGAGTATCCCGTGAGCTGCTAATGCTTCGGCCTTTGGCCTACCAGGGAGTCTCTTTTACCCTCTTATTATTTTTAGTGTGCATTGAGGACATTGCACAATTTTAAGTGTGGGGTGAGGAGATTGTCTGGGTGATTTTCTGTGCTATGTTAGC
>NW_017670504.1:333686-336782 GCF_001879085.1 Nicotiana attenuata | reverse complement strand
ATGCTTAATATCTCGTGGCTCCGTGAATACTTGCATTTGTTTGAGAGTCGGAATGAGACCGTCCTTAGTGAGTCATGTGCCATGTGTGGTGAGGTTTTTGTATAGTCTATGTATTGTACTTGTGTCTAGAACTTGCCCGGTTTGTGAGTCGAAGCGAATTTTTAGGTGATGCTCGGTTTGAAAAATGATTTTAGGCTTTCTTTGATCTTTTTGAGCTTAATTGCTTATCACAAATAAAAATTATCCCTAGTTAACCCTTTTGAGCCTATAGACGTTTATTGGCACCCACATTACAAGCCTATATCCCTTTTTATTCTTAATTGATATTGTTTTGATCCCTTTACCTCTTAAAGCACTTTAATTGTGAGATGAGCACTAAAAGAAGTAAGAAGGAACTAAGTGTGGAGTGGCTTTTGAGTGGAACCAATAAAAGGAAGAAAGGTGCACTTATTTTTTTAAAATAATACACCACTAGCGGAAATTGAAAAAAATAAGGAATAATCTGAAGAAAAAAAAATAGAGATGAATACATTGTTGTCTTGTTCCTGCTAGTGGGTATAAATTAATAGAGTGCTTAAAGAAGAAGGGAGCATTTTGGGGGTGATATTGTTTGTGAAAGTGAAGTGGATTGAAGAATTTGCGCTTAGAGTTTATCATGTGGTATGTTAAAGTACTTAGGAGGGTTAGTCACTATTCCTAAATATATCCTACCCGTCCCTTAGCCCACATTACAACCATGAAAAAGTCCTAATTGATTTTAGATCGAGCGAGCCTATATTAGTAGAGATTTACATTAAGGGCAAGCCTATGGTACCAATTACATGCATGTGACTTCTTTTGTGAGAGTGAGTGATTTTCTTTGATATATGTGAGCATGAGATTCGAATGTGTGGATTGATTTTAATCTCTTTGCTTTTGTTGTGAGGGCACATGGTTACACGAGGGATAGGTAACATTATTAGCTCTCTCTATGATTTTGGGTGTTCAAGCGACGAGTACATTGTGACATTGAGTTGGTTTGTGAGGCTAGGATTGTTATGAGCATGTTGTCTTTGTTTGAATATTTTTGAAGTTGGCATAAGAAAAAGGGAAGTGTATGTGATTGCATATGCTAATGTTTAATTGTTGCTATCAACCATGGTCATTGGTGTAGTGTGCCTCAATTGTGTAAAAACAAAGTGCTCAAGAATAGTGCAAATTGTTTGTTTACTCGAGGACAAGCAACGTTTAAGCGTGGGGTAGTAATGTTTGGCTATAATTATATATTTTTAGTGCATTACTTACCTCATATTTAGGTGCTTTAATGCTAAATTGTATTATATATGTGCTTAATTGAGTTTATTTTATGTGTAGGTACTTTAGAGATAAAATTGGAGCAAAGTAAAGATTGTGCAGTGTATTTGATACACTAATGATTAGATCATGAGTATCTAATGACTGGACATTATGGGACAATTATAGGATGAAGTAAAACAAAAATAAAGAAAGGAAAGTAACTCATTATACCTTGGGAAAAGGGTACGTGGAGGAAACAGAAGACATGAAACACAAATATTTATACTTGACTGCAAAGACCTAAGGAATAACGTGAAGAGGCAAAGAAGCAGGGGAGGCGAGATTATTTCCTTGCGTTAAAGGCAGCGACGCGAGTAAGTTTAGACGTTTCACGCTGCGATGCCCGGGTCTAGTTCTGAAGTTATTTTGTCTCC
This sequence comes from Nicotiana attenuata, assembly GCF_001879085.1. Classification (NCBI taxonomy): domain Eukaryota; kingdom Viridiplantae; phylum Streptophyta; class Magnoliopsida; order Solanales; family Solanaceae; genus Nicotiana; species Nicotiana attenuata. The sequence continues at coordinate 335,073 of NW_017670504.1, read as the reverse complement.
ATTTTGGTTTTGGATTTGGTTATTTCACCTAGGCTTTTATCCTACACCTATAAATAGTCCTAAATACAATTTTTACATAATTTTTAAATCGCGTATTTGATTTGAAATCTTATGATATTCCATATTTTTAGAGATTGATATTATATTTTGGGCTGTATGCCATGTTTGAGGCCTTGTGCCGACCTGTTGAGACCCTTAGGGGCATTTTTACTAATCTTCCTCACTCTATTTGTTTGAAAACATATCCTCAGTTGATAACTTAAGAAATCAAAATCAATAATCCGAATAACAATAGTCATGAAAGAACCACAACCCTAGAACGTGAAGATTTAGCTCCACATAGACATGGAGCAAAATAACAAATCATACAAAGAAACATAAAAGATTAAGTGGTCGGAAGAAAAGATGAAACCCGGCCTCCACGCGCGGCTCTGTGCTCTTCCTTCGTCAAAATTATGTAAAATTGTATTTAGGACTATTTATAGGTGTAGGATAAAAGCCTAGGTGAAATAACCAAATCCAAAACCAAAATGGAGACAAAATAACTTCAGAACTAGACCGGCATCGCAGCGTGAAACGTCTAAACTTACTCGCGTCGCTGCCTTTAACGCAAGGAAATAATCTCGCCTCCCCTGCTTCTTTGCCTCTTCACGTTATTCCTTAGGTCTTTGCAGTCAAGTATAAATATTTGTGTTTCATGTCTTCTGTTTCCTCCACGTACCCTTTTCCCAAGGTATAATGAGTTACTTTCCTTTCTTTATTTTTGTTTTACTTCATCCTATAATTGTCCCATAATGTCCAGTCATTAGATACTCATGATCTAATCATTAGTGTATCAAATACACTGCACAATCTTTACTTTGCTCCAATTTTATCTCTAAAGTACCTACACATAAAATAAACTCAATTAAGCACATATATAATACAATTTAGCATTAAAGCACCTAAATATGAGGTAAGTAATGCACTAAAAATATATAATTATAGCCAAACATTACTACCCCACGCTTAAACGTTGCTTGTCCTCGAGTAAACAAACAATTTGCACTATTCTTGAGCACTTTGTTTTTACACAATTGAGGCACACTACACCAATGACCATGGTTGATAGCAACAATTAAACATTAGCATATGCAATCACATACACTTCCCTTTTTCTTATGCCAACTTCAAAAATATTCAAACAAAGACAACATGCTCATAACAATCCTAGCCTCACAAACCAACTCAATGTCACAATGTACTCGTCGCTTGAACACCCAAAATCATAGAGAGAGCTAATAATGTTACCTATCCCTCGTGTAACCATGTGCCCTCACAACAAAAGCAAAGAGATTAAAATCAATCCACACATTCGAATCTCATGCTCACATATATCAAAGAAAAT